>NW_026652728.1:0-26382 GCF_009828535.3 Hylobates moloch
GAAAACAAACCCCAGCTCACAGGTCAGAAGTTCAACTAGGCTAAGTGACTGCCGCCTGCTCAGAGTCACACGAGGGACCTCCAGGATGGGTCTGTCTGTGTGGTCGTTGCCTTCACCTGAGAAGGGTCTGGCTTGGATCTGATTCGAGTTTGTGGCAGAATTCAATGCCTCAGGGTTGTGAAACCCAGGCCCACTTGCTTGTTCTGCCAGCTGCCAGGAGGATGCTCTGAGCTCTTACAGGTGTTGCCCAGGTCTGGGCCGTGCAGCTCCCCGGGTCTGCACATCCAGGGCTGAGGAATCACCCACAGGGGAATGGAATCTCAGGGAGGTTCAGTCCCTTATAAAGAGCTCAGATGATTGAATTAGACCCAGCCCTTAACAGCTATTGTTTCAGGGTATTCCTAATCTAATCAGGGGTTTGGGCGGACTCCTCAATTCAAGGTTCCGTCCACACCCAAGGGAAGGGCAGAGGCAGGGCCAGGCTTTGGGGCGGGGGGGAAATGCAGGGGGCATTTCAGAATTCTGTCTTCCTCACAGAATCACAAAGTTCACATTTCACAACAATAAAGAAAATTTTAACAGTAAAAATGAGACATTTTATGAAGTTGCACATTAGAAAACTTAAATGTCTGAGAAAAAAATCCCTGACTCATAGGGAAACAAGTGGTTTATCAGATACTCTGAAAATAGACCGGGCTGGGTGAGAGGAATATGAAAGTATTATTTCAATTTTATTTTGTTATATTTTATGTATTTATTTTGAAGACAGAGTCTCACTCTGTCCCCCAGGCTAAATTGCAGTGGCCTGATCTCAGCTCACTGCAACCTCTGTCTTCCGAGCTCAAGCAACTCACCTACCGCAGACTCCAGAGTTGCTGGGTCTTAATTTGAGTGCCACCACACCTTGCTAATTTTTATGCTTTTAAATTAGAGAAGAGGTTTCTCCGTTTTGGCCAGGCCGGTCTTGAACTCTTGACTTCAAGTGATCTGTCTCCCTTGGCTTCTCAAATTGAAGGGATTACAGGCATAAGCCACTGTGCCCAGACTTCAATTTATATATTACATATGTATGTATATATAGGTCACAGAGAAGCACCCAAGAGACATATATTTATGTCATGCACGAAGATATAAATCATTAGGGAGAATTATGTTGAGAAATGGCATAAAAAGTATTTCAGAAGATAAAGAAGACACTCAAATATCTGACTTTTAAAGAGTTTTGTTTATTCAAAACAGTTGGTAGAAGATATGAAATTACTGGCCGGGCACTGTGGCTCATGCCTGTAATCTCAGCATTTTGGGAGGCTGAGGTGGGTGGATCTTCTGAGGTCAGGAGTTCGAGACCAGCCTGGACAACATGGTGAAACCCCTCTTTACCAGGAACACATATTTACATCATAACCTTTGTAAGTCACGTAGGGCCTTTCCTTTCCAACATTTAGCAGTACTGAAGGCATGATCGGTAGGTTATAAGCACAAACAAATGGCAACTCCAAGAGGGAGAACCATCCAAAATTTGAAAATTAACCTCTGAAATAAAACAAACACAGATACATAAACTTCTCATAAAAATTAATTACCATATACAGTTATCTCTCACTATACTCTAAAAAGACACCGAATTTACCTAAGCTTTATATACTGCTCATTTTTCTCTTAAACTCTAGTGGGTCTCTAGAGAGAGAAATACTCTAGAGAGAGTTCTAAATGAATGACTCCTTAAATGTAAAGATAAGAAGGCCATATGCCCCCCAAAATATGCAAGATAATCAAGGCATAAAGAACAAAATTTAATGTTGATTTTTTTATTTTTATCTAAGGAAAAATAAATTAACTGATATTTATATACAAAATGACTATAGCCCATAAATAAAGCTTATAAATAATAAGATATATATGTTGGGCTATTCAGAAATGTTTTACAGTCCGGGCGTGTTGGCTCATGCCTGTAATTCCAGCACTTTGGGAGGTTGAGGCAGGCAGATCACTTGAGCCCAGGAGTTCGAGATCAGCCTGGACAAGAGAGCAGAACCTCTTCTCTATAAAAAACACATAAATTAGCCAGGCGTGGTGTGCATGCCAGTGGTGCCAGCTACTTGTGAGGCTGAGGTGGGAGGATCCCTTGAGCCCAGGAGGCAGAGGTTGCGGTGAGCAGAGATCTTGCTACTGCACTCCAGCCTAGGTGATAGAGCAAGAGCCTATCTCATTTTTTTAAAACAAAAAGCGCTTACTGATAAGATGCAAGTGGAAAAAAATAAGAAGAGGCTCCTAGATTAACTTTTCAAAAACATAAACCTCACAGATGGTAGTAACTTCAGCCATCCACACTCTTCTGAATGGATTAGATAGATTTCCACAGAAACCTATAAGCCAGATCCAGGTCATATTTTACAGTGCTCCAGAGAAAAATTACAGACACTTTGTACCCTACAACACACTTAGCTGCCTTCTAAGCATCAGTGTTAGGAACATATTTGAATTGCTTTTAAAAGGATAAACGCATTTAAAATTTTTCCCATGAAAATAATTATCATTCTTTATCCCATTACTATAATTCTTGCTCTGAAATCCCTTCTAATGTTCTTAAGCATTTCTTCCATTGCTGCCTATGCCCAATTAAAAATTTTTTTCATTCTGTCAGAAAAACCATTATTATTTTGCAGAATGTGTACAAAGGCATTCATAACAAGCAGAGCCTTTCTGGATGCACTCATAAAGGTGCTGGCAGAGGAAAGTGGTAAAACTGTTACACCCCAAAACCATTGTGTGGCTCTAATTGTTAACTTAAGAATAAGAAACATACTAATTAGATGGCTGTTTTCTTGATCCCTGACATCCCCTTTGTAGACAACAGACTCAAAAAACTATTTTTCAACAAATATTTATTGAACACTTTTGTACATGCTATGTATCCTGAAGGATATGCTGTATTTATGAAGTTGAACTCTCCCACCCTAGAAATTTAAAAATGTGATATTTTCAAGTATTATTCTCAATTTTTTTTCCATTAGTTATGCTGGGAATTTCTTAAAGGATTTGGTCTGTCAGAAAACCAGTCAATGTCTTATAGACTCTAAGTCTATCCAGTGTAGTTCCAGGCTGGTTTCTTGTATAGTTACTGCTTTAATTATTACACAAATACTGAATGTGGATACATAATTGACAGTGCCTTAGATATTCAGATATCATAAGTTTTTCATTTTATTATCATTGAATTTCTTATTGAGTAGAAAATGCTTCTGCACAACAAAAGAAATAATCCTCTTAGTAAACAAACAACCTATGACATGGGACAAACTATCTGCAAACTATGCATCTGACAAAGGACTAATAGATACAGAATCTACAAGGAATTCAAACAAACAAGAAAAAACTAATATAATCCCACTATAAAGTGGGCAAGCAATGTGTATAGAAATTTCTCAAAAGAATATACAACAATTGCCAAAAAAAACCAGAGGAAAAGATGCCCTGCATCACTAATCATCAGAGAAATGCAAAGTGAAACCACAATGCGGTATCACCTTACCCCACCTGAATGACCATTACTCAATAGCCAAAAACAATAGAGGTTGGGGTGGATGTGGTGAGAGGCAATGCTTAGGCACTGCTGTGGAAATGCGAATTAGTGTAATCTCCATGGCAAACAGCATGAAGATATCACAAAGTACATCTCCCATTCGATCCAGTAATCCAAATAGTGGGTAGACACACAAAAGAAAAAGAACTCACTCTACCTAACAGACCTGCACACATATGTTTATCCTAGCACAATTCCCAATTGCAAAGATATAACATAAACCTAAGTGCCCACCAGCTGATGAGTGAGTAAAGTTGAATGGGGTTCATATATGCCATGGACTACTACTCAGCCATAAGCAATGAAACTATGTCTTTTACAGCAACTTAGATGAAACCACAGGCCATTATTCTCAGTGGAGTCATTCAGGAATCTACAGCCAAATGGTGCACATTCTCACTTAGAAGTGGGAGGTAAGCTGTGGGTAGGAAAGGCATACAGAGTGGTAACATGGACATTAGAGACTCAGAAGTGGAAGGGTGGGGGGGGATGAAAAACTGCCTACTGGGTGCAATGTAGGTGTAGTAGTCATGTGATGAGCGCACTAAAATTCTTGACTTTGGCCAGGCGCGGTGGCTCACGCCTGTAATCCCAGCACTTTGGGAGGCCGAGGTGGGCGGATCACGAGGTCAGGAGATTGACACCATCCTGGCTACCAAAGAGATACCCCATCTCTACTAAAAATACAAAAAATTAGCTGGGCGTGGTGGCGGGCGCCTGTAGTCCCAGCTACTCGGGAGGCTGAGGCAGGAGAATGGCGTGAACCCCAGGGGGCGGAGCCTGCAGTGAGCTGAGATGGCGCCACTGCACTCCAGCCTGGGCGATAGGAAGACTCCATCTCAAAAAAAAATAAAATAAAATTCTTGACTTCAACACTGTACAATTCATGTATGGAAGAAAAACCACTTATAAGTGGTTTTTACAAGCTAATGAAACATAAATTTTTTTAAAAAACAAAACAACTAGAAAATAATAATACTAAGCTCTAATTTAAAAAGCACTAACAGGAATTTATTTTGTAATATTGATATCATGAAATTTATCATTCTGTGCATGAAGTCTGCATTGAATTCAACAACAATTTCTATTACAGGTATCACAAAAGTTCATTAAGAGTAAATTGAAATAGACTTCACCACCTTACAATTCATCTATGGTGCCAAAAACAATTTGGTACTGTCAAAGCTATTCAAATAATGAAATGTTTTCAATATTTACTTAGCTAAGCTGTGACCTCAGTTCAGCAATTCAGTGAGGTTGGGGCTGACTTCTCAGGACCTCATGGTGTTTTCACCCTGGGCAACAACAGGATAGCTCAGTTCAGGCATCAAATCCACATTCAGAGTGGAAAAGAAGCCAAAGGGGGCATCAGTGACAGTCACATGTCATCGTTTTCTCAGAACAGCTTTGCCTTCCCCAAAAGGCTACCAGCAGATTTGCAGGAGCATCACCTTTGAAGAGAAAAATGCCCCAGGAGAATCCCTCACAGAGGAGTGGCCATTTCAGGTTTCCATATTCCCCTTCCCAGTTCACTTCATCCTCATGGGACCTGATGAAAACCTCATGATCTCAAGCCTTGGAGTTTTTCCACAGACATGTAAGTTGTCTAACGTGCAACTAGTTTTTATTTTTGTTTTTGAGATGGAGACTCACTTTGTCACCCAGGCTGGAGTGGAGTGGTGTGATCTCGGCTCACTGCAACTTCCGCCCCCCAGGTTCAAGCAATTCTCTTGCCTCAACCTCCTGAGTAGCTGTGATTACAGGTGCGTGCCACCATGCCTGGTCAATTTTTTGTATTTTTAGTAGAGACGGGGTTTCACCATGTTAGCCAGGATGGTCTCAATCTCTTGACCTCATGATCCACCTGCCTTGGCCTCCCAAAGTGCTGGGACTACAGGCGTGAGCCACCACGCCTGGCCTAACATGCAACTTTAAGTAAATATTTCCTTGATGTAAATAAAATGTAAGCTTTCAGAATCCATTCAGCACACAAAACGTTAAGTGACAGATCTCATTTACCATCCCTCCCACAATGCACAATCCAGAGGTCTGTCCCTCTCTCTGCTGAGGAAGAATGCAGGGACTTGGGGTGGAGCCAAGATGGCCGAATAGGAACAGCTCCGGTCTCCAGCTCCCAGCCCCAGCAACACCGAAGACGGGTGATTTCTGCATTTCTGCTTGAGGTACCGGTTTCATCTCACTAGGGAGTGCCTAACAGTGGGTGCAGGACAGTCGGTGAAGCGCACTGTGCGCGAACCGAAGCAGGGCGAGGCATTGCCTCACTCAGGAAGCGCAAGGGGTCAGGGAGTTCCCTTTCCTAGTCAAAGAAAGGGGAAACAGACGGCACCTGGAATATCGGGTCAGTCCCACCCCAATACTGCGCTTTTCCAACGGGCCTGGAAAACGGCACACTAGGAGATTGTGTCCCGCACCTGGCTCGGAGGGTCCTGTGCCCACGGAGTCTCGCTGATTGCTAGCACAGCAGTCTGAGATCAAGCTACAAGGCGGCAGCGAGGCTGGGGGAGGGGCGCCCGCCATTGCCCAGGCTTGCTTAGGTAAACAAAACAGCCAGGAAGCTCGAACTGGGTGGAGCCCACCACAGCTCAAGGAGGCCTGCCTGCCTCTGTAGGCTCCACCTCTGGGGGCAGGGCACAGACAAACAAAAACTCAGCAAGAACCTCCACAGACTTAAAGGTCCCTGTCTGACTGACAGCTTTGAAGAGAGTAGTGGTTCTCCCAGCACGCAGCTGGAGATCTGAGAACGGACAGACTGCCTCCTAAAGTGGGTCCCTCACCCCTGAGCAGCCTAACTGGGAGGCACCCCCCCAGTAGGGACAGACTGACACCTCATTCAACCGGGTACTCCTCTGAGACAAAACTTTCAGACGAACTATCAGACAGCTGAATTTGTGGTCTCACGAAAATCCGCTGTTCTGCAGCCACCGCTGCTGACACCCAGCCAAACAGGGTATGGAGTGGACCTCTAGTAAACTCCAACAGACCTGCAGCTGAGGGTCCTGTCTGGTAGAAGGAAAACTAACAAACAGAAAGCACATCCAAACCAAAAACTCACCTGTACATCACCATCATCAAAGACAAAAAGTAGATAAAACCACAAAGATGGGGAAAAAACAGAGCAGAAAAACTGGAAACTCTAAAAAACAGAGCACCTCTCCTCCTCCAAAGGAACGCAGTTCCTCACCAGCAACGGAACAAAGATGGATGGAGGATGACTTTGATGAGTTGAGAGAAGAAGGCTTCAGACGATCAAACTACTCTGAGCTACGAGAGGAAATTCAAAACAATAGCAAAGAAGTTAAAAACTTTGAAAAAATATTAGAAGAATGGATAACTAGAATAACCAATGGAGAGAAGGGCTTAAAGGAGCTGATGGAGCTGAAAGCCAAGTTTCGAGAACTACGCGAAGATTGCAGAAGCCTCAGTAGCAGATGCGATCAACTGGAAGAAAGGGTATCGCTGATGGAAGATGAAATGAATGAAATGAAGAGAGAAGGGAAGTTTAGAGAAAAAAGAATAAAAAGAAATGAACAAAGCCTCCAAGAAATTTGGGACTATGTGAAAAGACCAAACCTACGTCTGATTGGTGTACCTGAAAATGATGGGGAGAATGGAACCAAGTTGGAAAACACTCTGCAAGATATTATCCAGGAGAACTTCCCCAATCTAGCAAGGCAGGCCAACATTCAGATTCAGGAAATACAGAGAACGTCACAAAGATACTCCTCGAGAAGGGCAACTTCAAGACACATAATTGTCAGATTCACCAAAGTTGAAATGAAGGAAAAAATGTTAAGGGCAGCCAGAGAGAAAGGTCGGGTTACCCACAAAGGGAAGCCCATCAGACTAACAGCTGATCTCTCAGCAGAAACTCTACAAGCCAGAAGAGAGTGGGGGCCGATATTCAACATTCTTAAAGAAAAGAATTTTCAACCCAGAATTTGCTATCCCGCCAAACTAAGCTTCATAAGTGAAGGAGAAATAAAATACTTTACAGACAAGCAAACGCTGAGTGATTTTGTCACCACCAGGCCTGCCCTAAAAGAGCTCCTGAAGGAAGCACTAAACATGGAAAGGAACAACTGGTTCCAGCCACTGCAAACACATGCCAAATTGTAAAGACCATTGAGGCTAGGAAGAAACTGCATCAACTAATGAGCAAAATAACCAACTAACATCATAATGACAGGATCAGATTCACACATAACAATATTAACGTTAAATGTAAATGGGCTAAATGCTCCAATCAAAAGACACAGGCTGGCAAACTGGATAAGGAGTCAGGACCCATCAGTGTGCTGTATTCAGGAAACCCATCTCACGTGCAGAGACACACATAGGCTCAAAATAAAGGGATGGAGGAAGATCTATCAAGCAACTGGAAAACAAAAAAAGGCAGGGGTTGCAATCCTAGTCTCTGATAAAATATACTTTAAACCAACAAAGATCAAAAGAGACAAAGAAGGCCATTACATAATGGTAAAGGGATCAATTCAACAAGAAGAGCTAACTATCCTAAATATATATGCACCCAACACAGGAGCACCCAGATTCATAAAGCAAGTCCTCAGTGACCTACAAAGGGACTTAAACTCCCACACAATAATAATGGGAGATTTTAACACCCCACTGTCAGCATTAGACAGATCAACGAGACAGAAAGTTAACAAGGATATCCAGGAATTGAACTCAGCTCTACATAAAGTGGACCTAATAGACATCTACAGAACTCTCCACCCCAAGTCAACAGAATATACATTTTTTTCAGCACCACACCACACCTATTCCAAAATTGACCACATAGTTGGAAGTAAAGCTCTCCTCAGCAAATGTAAAAGAACAGAAATTATAACAAACTGTCTCTCAGACCACAGTGCAATCAAACTAGAACTCAGGATTAAGAAACTCACTCAAAACTGCTCAACTACATGGAAACTGAACAACCTGCTCCTGAATGACTATTGGGTACATAATGAAATGAAGGCAGAAATAAAGATGTTCTTTGAAACCAACGAGAACAAAGACACAACATACCAGAATCTCTGGGACACATTCAAAGCAGTGTGTAGAGGGAAATTTATAGCACTAAATGCCCACAAGAGAAAGCAGGAAAGATCCAAAATTGACACCCTAACATCACAATTAAAAGAACTAGAAAAGCAAGAGGAAACACATTCAAAAGCTAGCAGAAGGCTAGAAATAACTAAAATCAGAGCAGAACTGAAGGAAATCGAGACACAAAAAACCCTTCAAAAAATTAATGAATCCAGGAGCTGGTTATTTGAAAAGATCAACAAAATTGATAGACCGCTAGCAAGACTAATAAAGAAGAAAAGAGAGAAGAATCAAATAGATGCAACAAAAAACAAAAAAGGGGATATCACCACCGATCCCACAGAAATACAATCTACCATCAGAGAATACTACAAACACCTCTATGCAAATAAACTAGAAAATCTAGAAGAAATGGATAAATTCCTCGACAAATACACCCTCCCAAGACTAAACCAGGAAGAAGTTGAATCTCTGAATAGACCAATAACAGGTTCTGAAATTGTGGCAATAATCAATAACTTACCAACCAAAAAGAGTCCAGGACCTGATGGATTCACAGCTGAATTCTACGAGAGGTACAAGGAGGAACTGGTACCATTCCTTCTGAAACTATTCCAATCGATAGAAAAAGAGGGAATCCTCCCTAACACATTTTATGAAGCCAGCATCGTGCTGATACCAAAACCTGGCAGAGACATAACCAAAAAAGAGAATTTCAGACCAATATCCTTGATGAACATTGATGCAAAAATCCTCAATAAAATACTGGCAAACCGAATCCAGCAGCACATCAAAAAGCTTATCCACCATGATCAAGTGGGCTTCATCCCTGGGATGCACGGCTGGTTCAACACACGCAAATCAATAAACGTAATCCAGCATATAAACAGAACCAAAGACAAAAACCACATGATTATCTCAATAGATGCAGAAAAGGCCTTTGACAAAATTCAACAACCCTTCATGCTAAAAACTCTCAATAAATTAGGTATTGATGGGACGTATCTCAAAATAATAAGAGCTATCTATGACAAACCCACAGCCAATATCATACTGAATGGGCAAAAACTGGAAACATTCCCTCTGAAAACTGGCACAAGACAGGGATGCCCTCTCTCACCGCTCCTATTCAACATAGTGCTGGAAGTTCTGGCCAGAGCAATCAGGCAGGAGAAGGAAATAAAGGGTATTCAACTAGGAAAAGAGGAAGTCAAATTGTCCCTGTTTGCAGATGACATGATTGTATATCTAGAAAACCCCATTGTCTCAGCCCAAAATCTCCTTAAGCTGATTAGCAACTTCAGCAAAGTCTCAGGATACAAAATTAATGTACAAAAATCACAAGCATTCTTGTACACCAATCACAGACAAACAGAGAGCCAAATCATGAGTGAACTCCCATTCACAATTGCTTCAAAGAGAATAAAATACCTAGGAATCCAACTTACAAGGGATGTGAAGGACCTCTTCAAGGAGAACTACAAACCACTGCTCAATGAAATCAAAGAGGATACAAACAAATGGAAGAACATTCCATGCTCATGGGTTGGAAGAATCAATATCGTGAAAATGGCCATACTGCCCAAGGTAATTTATAGATTCAATGCCATCCCCATCAAGCTACCAATGACTTTCTTCACAGAATTGGAAAAAACTACTTTAAAGTTCATATGGAACCAAAAAAGAGCCCGCATCGCCAAGTCAATCCTAAGCCAAAAGAACAAAGCTGGAGGCATCACGCTGCCTGACTTTAAACTATACTACAAGGCTACAGTAACCAAAACAGCGTGGTACTGGTACCACAACAGAGACATAGATCAATGGAACAGAACAGAGCCCTCAGAAATGATGCCGCATAGCTACAACTATCTGATCTTTGACAAACCTGACAAAAACAAGAAATGGGGAAAGGATTCCCTATTTAATAAATGGTGCTGGGAAAACTGGCTAGCCATATGTAGAAAGCTGAAACTGGATCCCTTCCTTACACCTTATACAAAAATTAATTCAAGATGGATTAAAGACTTATATGTTAGACCTAAAACCATTAAAATCCTACAAGAAAACCTAGGCAATACCATTCAGGACATAGGCGTGGGCAAGGACTTCATGTCTAAAACACCAAAAGCAATGGCAACAAAAGCCAAAATCGACAAATGGGATCTCATTAAACTAAAGAGCTTCTGCACAGCAAAAGAAACTATCATCAGAGTGAACAGGCAACCTACAGAATGGGAGAAAATTTTTGCAACCTACTCATCTGACAAAGGGCTAATATCCAGAATCTACAATGAACTCAAACAAATTTACAAGAAAAAAACAAACAACCCCATCAAAAAGTGGGCAGAGGACATGAACAGACACTTCTCAAAAGAAGACATTTATGCAGCCAAAAAACACATGAAGAAATGCTCATCATCACTGGCCATCAGAGAAATGCAAATCAAAACCACAGTGAGATACCATCTCACACCAGTTAGAATGGCCATCATTAAAAAATCAGGAAACAACAGGTGCTGGTGAGGATGTGGAGAAATAGGAACACTTTTACACTGTTGGTGGGACTGTAAACTGGTTCAACCATTGTGGAAGTCAGTGTGGCGATTCCTCAGGGATCTCGAACTAGAAATACCATTTGACCCAGCCATCCCATTACTGGGTATATACCCAAAGGACTATAAATCATGCTGCTATAAAGGCACATGCACACGTATGTTTATTGCAGCACTATTCACAATAGCAAAGAGTTGGAACCAACCCAAATGTCCAACAACGATAGACTGGATTAAGAAAATGTGGCACATATACACCATGGAATACTATGCAGCCATAAAAAATGATGAGTTCGTGTCCTTTGTAGGGACATGGATGAAACTGGAAAACATCATTCTCAGTAAACTATCACAAGGACAAAAAACCAAACACCGCATGTTCTCACTCATAGGTGGGAATTGAACAATGAGAACTCATGGACACAGGAAGGGGAACATCACACTCCGGGGACTGTTGTGGGGTTGGGGGAGGGGGGAGGGACAGCATTAGGAGATACACCTAATGCTAAATGACGAGTTAATGGGTGCAGGAAATCAACATGGCACATGGATACATATGTAACAAACCTGCACATTGTGCACATGTACCCTAAAACCCTAAAGTATAATAAAAAAAATTATGGGAAAAAAAAAAAAAAAGAATGCAGGGACTTAATGGGCTTTCACAGCCCTGATTAGGTTAAGCATCTGCTGAAGCACAGAACGCAGTGGAAGGTAGCTGGGTTGGTCTAATCCAATCATCCAAGCCTCCTATAAATGGCTGAATTTGGCTGAGATCTCAGAGATCTCCAGCTAGAGCAGGACTGCCCAGGAGAAAGATTTCCCACTGCTGTGTGCAGACCTAGGAATCCCAAGGCTACTCAAGTAGACTGAATACAGGGACCTCGGACCCACTGATCATGAGCTGGTAAGTATGGGGCTGGGTTGGAAGGGGCTAAGTGTATGGGAGCATCTTCTGCATAGATCCCAACACACAGACTCTCTGAATCCTGCCCACAACCCCACCACCATTGCTGTCTGGTACCAGCACTGCCTCCAGTTAACCAGGCTCAGCCCAGCGACAAGGGAGAGGCCACAGTCCTTCACCGTGGCTCCCATTAAGCAGACCGACCGCAAAGCCACCACCTGCCAGGCCCCCAGGAAGCCCCTGGCCACCAAAGCCACCGGCAAGAGGGTCCTGGCTACACGAGGGATCAAGAAGCCTCACTGCCACAGGCTTGGCACCCTGGCGCTGCACAAAACCAGAAAGTACCAGAAGTCCACGCAGCTGCTTCTGCACAAGCCGCCATTCCAGCACCTAATGCGCGAGATCGCCCAGGCCATCAACCCAGACCTGCGCTTCCGATGTGCGGCCACTGGCGATTTCAGGGGAACAGCGAGGCCTACCTGGCCCCCCTCTTTAAAGACATCAACGCATGTGTTATCCACGCCAGGCGTGTCACAGTTATGCCCAGAGACATGCAGCTGGCCCGCCACCTCTGCGGAGAGGGTGCTGAGAAGCCCACGCTCCTGGGAAATGCTGCGCTCTAGACGGCTTTGTTTCCGTTTAGTTGTGTTTTTCAATTTCTCTGTGGTAATCATAGTTTTGATATTAGCAGTTCTCTTCACTTTTGCTTTTATGTCCCTCATGGGGTCCAAAAGTAGCCCTACACATGATTGGGAGTAACAACACAGGCAGATATAATGGGTATGAGTATTTCTGTTTTCTTTTGTTTGTAAACTTTCCATCTTCATTGATGGTCTAATGCATTCATGTAATCTGGGAATTTCTCACTGAACGCCTTTCAACAGTTCAAATCAAGAACAATTGTGAAAAAATTTGTTCATTAATATTATTGAAAACCAAATAAATTTCTTATTAGTGGCAAATAGATAACGTCTCCTGCATTTGATCAAACAGCAGATGCGATCCACACTCGCAACTCTGTGTTTTCAATGTTCCCTGTCCCCTGTGATGTTTCCGCTACTCTGCTATGAAAATACATT
Source organism: Hylobates moloch (assembly GCF_009828535.3). Taxonomy (NCBI): domain Eukaryota; kingdom Metazoa; phylum Chordata; class Mammalia; order Primates; family Hylobatidae; genus Hylobates; species Hylobates moloch. The sequence continues at coordinate 13,195 of NW_026652728.1, forward strand.
AAACTTCATTTTCTGCAATTTAAATAGACTCTCTATTTACAAGCCAATGCACATTATGAAAGGCAGTGTGGGTAAAATCCAGTGGGGTATATTTGTGTGTTGAAGGGAGTGAAAGGAACCCATTGGGTGTCTGATGCAGTCCATCCCTGGTGGTCTAAATTCTGGAGTGTGGTCAATGTCATGGCTGGAATGGTCAAGGCCTCGGACACAAAGGTTGTAGAAGAGGCTCTGGACATGTGTGAGATTTGAAAAGGAGATGCCTCTGAGAAAGCTTGCCTGCACATTCAAGTTTAAGGGCCACATTTCTATCAAGTACCAAAAAATTATGTGATTTCCAGCCCCAGACTAGAAAGGTAATCCTGCTCCTGAGGGAAGAAGTACCGGCTCCATCTTCCCATAACAGAAGACTCTGTGTGCTGGAGATATCATGTCTCACTCTACCCTGGACTCACCCTCAACTTTAACATCTTCCTCAAACTCTGGCATAGTCTCACCTAGATCATGGAAGCAGCCTTTTTCATAATCACTTTGACTAAATATTTGTTCCTCCTTGAGTGAATTGAGTCATTTTTCTACATCTTCCTAGTTGGAAGGAGAAAAGTGCACGGTCCTTGAGCACCTTTCGATCCAACAGCTGCTTTGAGAGAGAAACGCCTCCCAAGAGACTGTGACGGTTTCCCACTGAAGCCTGAAGCTGCTCTGCCTTACGATTATTTCTGGGTTTCCCTTTCTTGTCATAATCAGTTACTAGTTCATATTTTCTGTTGGATTTTTAAAAAGGACTTACTGATGTGATTATGGCTTTCTCATAAAAAAAATATTACTTTGGTGAAAGTGTATTAAAATGAACAGTACTTGAATTCCAGTACTTACAGTAGTTGAACATGGCATGGTAGGTGAAAGTGAGAAGTAGAATTTGACAAATACAATTTTACCAAACATTATGTTCCCTTGAATATGTGACTAAGAAAAACTAATTGGAAAAAATAAACGCTTTATCTATCTCATTAATAGATTTGTTTAGAAAAAAATATTTTTTACAAAATGCTAGCTATGTCTTGATATTCCTAGACATGGCACTAACTTAAAATTTCATGAATCGTCTCTCTAATATTCATGTTACTTGAGAAACTACTACAAAGGATTTGACTGCATTCATTTTATAAGAGCCCTGCTCTCTCCTCCCCTGTACATGTATGTAAGCACTCCTCTGCGTTGCTCTCTCTTCTGTAGAAAACACAAATCCATCAATTTATCATTTCAGCTTTTTTAGTTTGGGTACAACTTTTTGTGAGTTATACTTTCAAACTTTTTACATTGTATTTTTAAAGACTAGACCCTAGATAATATGTGCTTGAGAATAGTGGAGCTAGATTGCTTAAACTTTATTTGGGCACATGCTAAGTACTTTTGTAGGGGCAAAGGCAGGCAGTGAGGATGTTAAGCTTATCCCAAAATATTGAATTATTGAAAATAGTCAAGTACAGTCACTTTACTTGTTAGATACTTCATCAACACCTTACCAGACACCACATTTTTCTAGGCAGTCTCCAGAGGCACATTATGAGATACACTTTAAGAATAGTGATGAAGCTCCCAAAAACTTTATTGTCATTAATATGTAATACAACCAGCCATGAAAGCTAACAAAGATTGTGTCTAGAAAGATACCACCTTCTACAGATTCCTTCCTCGAGAGCTGTGGCTATATGATGTTACATATTGAAAAGACTTTGAATGTGTAGGGACACTGATCCTTCCCAACAAATCCATTTTTCCTCTCTGAGAAACAGCACTGTGTTCCAGCTCCTGAGCTGACCTCTGAGATCTCTATGGGATCTTGTTTCTGTCTTCAGCAGTTCAGCCTTACTAAGACCCACTCAAAGCATTGAGTTCTATGGGGGGTCGGAAAAACGTTCTAAACTTGTGTCGAATCACCACTGTCACTGCTCTCTGCAGTGGCTCATCCCCACTTCAGGCTGCTTGGGCCAGGTTGTCTTTACCCTAGTGTTAAGAGACTGCTAGGCCTGCCACATCTGCCAGAACACAGCTCCCAAGACTCCTCAGTGCCATGGGAAAGGAATGAGCTGAGAGCAATCTAAAGACTGGAAGATAATGAGTCTCTTTGATCTTACTTCTTTTGGTTGCTCAAGCACTTTAATTCCTGAGAGAGCCCTCCCATCTCCACCAGTTCTTCCAAGAACCTGCGCCCTCCTTGTGTCTCTCTAAGACACACTGGTCTAACTTGTCATATGCCTTTACACGGAACTTGGTAAAATAAAATGAAAGCTAAACAATGTCAGAATATGGAGGTATGAAACAGAATTTCCCCATGCTTGGTAAAATGTAGAAATTTATGTAATGCTCAGCCAAAGATAGATTCTATGTACAATAAGTTCTATTTTAAGAGCAAAAGCTGAGTGTATGAGGAAATAAAACAACATTTTCTGGAGGTATATTTGGCTTCAAGAAGAAAGAATAGATATTATTCTCCACTCAATGTGAGAGCTGAACTGTGGGGCCTTTTAGATCCTTTTTGCTTATACTCTATGATTCAGGGGGCACATGGCAAAGGTAAACAGACTGAAATGGCACTGTGGATATCTGTGAGCTGTGCTGGAAAGGTTCACAGTGATTCCATAATAAATCTCAGGGCTTTTTTCTGTGATGAAAAGTACCCTTTTCCACAGAAAAGGTAAAGTAGAGTATGAACAAGTGGAGTGTGGAATAACTTTTTAACTCCTGATGAACCTACTTTGTCTGGTATTTTAATAACTTCTTTTCCTCTTTTGCTGTACTCGGGTTTGATTTTCTGAATGGATCACTGGCAGAATGAATAAAATTAAGAATACTCTAGGCTGGGCACAGTAGCTTACGCCTGTAATCCCAGCACTTTGGGAGGCCAAGGCGGGCAGATCACGAGGTCAGGAGATCGAGACCATCCTGGCTAACACGGTGAGACCTCGTCTCTACTGCAAATACAAAAAATTAGCTGGGCATGTTGGCGGGCACCTGTAGTCCCAGCTACTCGGGAGGCTGAGGCAGGAGAATGGCGTGAACCCAGGAGGCGGAGCTTGCAGTGAGCCGAGATTGCACCACTGCACTCCAGCCTGGGCGATAGAGTGAGACTCTGTCTCAAAAAGAAAAAAGAATACTCTAAAGCAATGTTTTGAACCAAATTTGGGTACCTATAGAAGCACCACAGCAAACCTGAACTATCTATACGCTCTTTCTATCTGTGTCTTTTAAACTGCTTAGAGGATCATCACAAATGGCTCTTTGCAGAAAGGTGGTTTTTGGATTCTGTTTCTGTCACTCTAGTCTTATAAGATGCTCCTGTATTATGTTACTTCATAATAATGTAAAGGATCACTAGCTGACATAAAGCACAGTAGGAAGGAATATGAGAACAGTCAAATGAGAGAAAAAAATGCTTTGTGATTTTATCTTTATTTCTGCAGGCTGGAAAACAGTTTAACAGTTTAACTGTTTTTAAGATGACTCACCAAAATCCATATCAGAATTTAAAATACATACAAGGACAACAATTCCAGTGCCCGTGCTCAGGCACAGCCTTCAGGGCAGAATATCACTAGGGAAAAGTTTTTGGAGGCTTCACTTATCAAAACCCAGACATAAGCATACGAGCTAAGGCACAGCAACTCCAGGCTTCAGTATGAAACCATACAAGACTCTTGGAAGGGATTTCCCTCTCTGAAAGCAGCTATCTGTCTACAGGATGATCAAGACCCATGCATCTTTCTTCTTCCAACCAGGAAGACATATTAAATGACTCAGTATGTCATAGGCAACCCAAATATTTATTCAAGGCGATTATGAAACAATGTCACAGTTTGAGAAAGATTGTTACTAAATCCAGGGTAGACAGATGCAGAAGCTCCAGCAAACATAGTCCTATCATAGCAGACTGGATGCAGTACTTATTCCTGCACAAACAGACCCCTCCCTCTGGCCTTGGGCCTAGAACTTTTTTTGTAGTTGTTGGGGAAGAGGCCCTTGGGCTTTAACCTGCGAACAGCCTCCCTTAAATGCTTGGGCTGCAGTGGGGGCTTTTCTCCCCACATCTCACACACGTCCAGGGCCTCTTCCACCACCTCTCCAATGAAGACCTTGGCTATTCCAGCCATGGCAGTGGCCACGTTCTCAGGCACCGATCTGCCAGTGATAGACTGCATCAGACCTCCAATGCGTGCTTTTGGGAAAGCTGACCGGCCACACAGTTCATAGCGGGCCAGCTGCTCCTCAGACATGGCAGACAGCAGGGTTGCCATCCTCTGAGCCTCCTCCGCATCCATGGTGGGCTTCCTCTCCTTCTTTCCTTTGGTATCTGTTTTCAGTCTTTTGGCTGCAGGAGGAGCTGAGGCTGAGGCTTCATTGTCACCTTCTGTGAGGTCCGTGACATCCTGACTGCTGAGCTCACCTTCCTGACCCCTGGGTTCTTCCAAGTTCCCATCTAGGTCCTCAGGGATTCCATCCTTGTTGCTGCCCTTCAGACCTTGGGGCATGGCCAACATCTCAGCAGAGACGCCTGTTTGCCTGCCTGTCTCCATGGGTGAGATTCAGGTCTGCTCCGTGACAGCAGCTGTAGAGGCAGAAGTTCCAGCTGGGGTGGTTTGATTATGGATCTGCAATGAGAACCTTTCAAAGATTTTGGCTGCTGTGTTTCTGCTGAGCCATAGTTTAGCCACCAATGGACACAGCTCCCTGCCTCCCTCTCCCACACACAAACACACACACTGGTTTTTCTCACTTCCGCAATGTGAAGAAACTTGTGGATGGAGAGTATATTAGTTTTAGATCAATACAGAATAAATTCTCACAAATTTTGGATATTTAAATCAAACCCCAGCTCACAGGTCAAAGTCCCACTAGTCCGAGTGACTGCCTCCTGCTCAAGGTCGAACAACGGACCTCTAGGGTGGGCCTGGCTGCGTTGACATTGCCTTGACCTGGGAAAGGTCTGGTTGTGATCTGATTCCGTGGTGGAATTCGATGCCTTAGGGTTGTGAGACCGAGGCCCACTTGTCTGTTCTGCCTGGTGCTGTGAGGATGCTCTCAGCTTCCAAAGTTTCTCCCAGATCTGGTCGTGGGGCTCCCTGGATCTGCAGAGCCAGCATAGGAGAATCTCCCACATGGGAGAAGGGGGGCAAATCTCCCTCTGGCTGGAGGGCTCTGTCATTTCAGGGGTTATAAGCAGAAACAAATGGCAACTCGAAGAGGGGAAACCATCCAGATCTTGAAAATTAACCCCTGAAATAAAACAGAGATACATAATATTTTAATAAAAATCAACTACTGTATATAATTATCTCTCATTCTGATAGCTCAGATGATTGAATTAGAACCAGTACTTAATGCCCATTGTTTCAGGGTATTCCTAACCCAATCAGGGATCTGTAGGCACATTAATCTCATGGTTTCATCCACACTCAGGGGAGGGGCAGATGCAGGGCGTGCCTCTGAGGGGCAGGAAATGCATGGGACATCTCAGAATTCTGTCTGCCTCAGATATTCTGAATGTTTGCATTTCACAATAATAAAGAACATATTTTCTCTGAAAATTTGACATTTTATGAAGTTGCGTGTTAGACAACTTAAATGTCTGAGCAAAAATCCCCCACTGATTCGGCAACAAGTCATTTATCAGGTACTCTGTGGTTAAACTGGGCTGGTAAGGGGAATATGGAAATATTAATTTCAATTTTTATATTATATACATATATGTATACACAGGTTGCAGAGAAGCGCATAAGAGATAAAATTATTTCAAGCACAAAATTACGTATCACATTTGGAGAAAATTATGTTGGGTAAAAAGCATAAAATTAGTTCAGAAGATAAAGTAGACACTAAAATACCTGACTTTTAAAGACCTTTCATATATTTTAAAACATTTGGTAGGAGATATGAAATTACTATATTATTGCCATTACACTGAACATATTTAAAATAATGATCTAGTTATTTTATTTTTAAATAACAAAATTTGCAATATGTCAAACATCTTTTGCAACTATTTAAACTTGTAATGAAAACTTAGATGTCTAGATAAAAATATATGAGGACTATAAAGATTTAAAAACTTTTAAAGATTGAAAACCAATGCCCCCCATACTTTGTTTATGCCATTAATTACTAAACTGAGAATTACTCAACTTCTGAGTTCAATAAATTAATATAAATGTTAAACTTAGAATTACTCAAATTCTAAGCAATTTGCCTTCTCAACATTTCTTTCCTAATTCTGATTTTGCTGGTACAAAATCAAAGGTCCTAAAAAAATCTGAGAACTTGGCAGCACTTCACTGCATATGAAGATATTAGTCTGTACTTGAATCAAGTAGTTGAAGCATTCTTTTGATGGGTTTTATTCTTCATTGAGAAAATAAAAATAAATTTATATTTTATTATATTGTCCTCTAATTGACATCATACTAAGTATTAAAGAAACTAGATTTTAATACTTCAATGTAAAAATTGGTCCATGTTTGATACGGGCTTCTTTGACTTGCCTTCTGGTATTTAATTGAATGCAGAGCATGATGGCAAGACTTGGAACTCAAGTTACAATGATATTTGACACAAGTTCATTTAATATTAACATTGTTGAAAATTTTTCCTTGCTATAACATTAAGGATAATCTAATCACTTGGATTACTGGTGCTTCCGGAATAAGATTAACAATGAGAATAACATAGTGATAGTCTTCAATAAATAGAGCTGAAAATGGAATCCGTGACAGTCAATGAAAAGAATAACTCAAAGTTCTGAGACCTTATTATACCTTGATACTAAGTAACCAGTTTTACTTAACTCACCTGAGGGGGCATGAATGTGGTATATGAACACCTGTGAAAGTCATGCATTGTCCAACACCTTCACTTCCCCATCTCAGCAACACATATTTACATCACAGCCTTTGCAAGCCACCTAAGGCTTTCCCTTTTCAATATTTACTAGTACTAAAGGCATGAGCAGTAGGTTATAAGCAGAAACAAATGGTAACTCAAAGAGGGAGAACCATCCAAAACTTGAAAATTAACCCCTGAAATAAAACAAACAGTGATACATAATCTATTAATAAAAATCAACTACTGTATGCAGTTATCTCTCATTATACTCTAAGGAGAGACTGAATGTATCTAAGCTTTTCATATCCCCCTTTTCTCAAAGACTATGTGATTCTTTACCTACACGGTAGAGAAAGGCCTACATTTATGATTTCTAAAATGAAGTGGGGATGAAAAGGCTATATACCCCAAGAAATATGCAAGATAATTGAGGCATAAAGAAAAAAATTAATGTCCATTTATGCTTAGTTTTATCTAAAAAGCAAGAATTAAATTTCTATATTTAATATACAAAATATAGCACATAAATAAAGTTTATAAATAACAAGATATATGCTGGGTTATTCCAAAATATTTTACTGGCTCATGCCTATAATTCCAGCTCCTTGGGAGGCCAAGGCAGGCAGATCACTTGAGCCCAGGATCTGGAGACCAACCTAGGCAAGATAGTGAAAACCTGTATTTATTGCGAAAACCTGTATTTATTTCAAAAACCGCAATTGCTTTTGCACCAGGCTAATACAAAAATTAATAAAATTATCTGGGTGTGGTGGCCTGTGCCTGTAGACTCAGCTACTTGGGAGGCTGAGGCGGGAAGATGGCTTGAGCCTAGGAGGCAAAGGTTGCAGTGAGCAGAGATTGCGCCCCTGCACTCCAGCCTACGTGACAGGGCAACACTCAGCCTGAAAAAAAAAAAAAAGTATATGATCTTCTGCACAGAATAGATAACCTTCCATGTAAACTATCACAGATGGGAGAGAACCAGCTCACATTTTATAGTGCTCCAGAGAAAAATTACAGTCACTTTCTAAGCATCAGTGTCAGGATTATTTTTGAATTGCTTTTTAAAAGGATAAAAGCACTTAAAATTTTTTCCACCAAAAAGTGTCATCATTCTTCATCCCATTATGCTTATTTCAGAGCATTATTCTTGCTCTGAAATCCCTTGCGATGTTTTTAAAGCATTTCTTCCATTTCTGTTCTATGCCAAATTAAATTAAAAGAAAATTTATGCCAGAACTGCCATTATTATTTTGCAGAATGTTTGCAAAATCATTCATGACAATCAGAGCCTTTCTGGATACATCTATAAAAGTGCTGGCAGAGGAAAGTGGTAAAACTGCTACTCCCCCAAAATAATGGTGCGGCTCTGGTTTTCAAATTAAAAATAAGAAAGAAACATACCGATTAGGTGGCTGTTTTTCAGGTCCTTGACAGCCTTTTTTAGACGTATCCTCTTTTTTGAATACATACTCAAAAAATATTTTCAACAAATATCTATTGAACATTTTTCTACATGCTATGTATCATGGAGGAAATCGTGTGAATATGTACAAAATTTAAACTCTTCCTCCCTAGACATGAAAGATCTGATATTTTAAAGTATTTTTTATTTTTTCTAAATTTTATCCCTGGCAGGGGAATTTCTTAACCGTCATGGTCTTTCAGAAAACCAGTCAATGCCTTGGATGCCCTAAATCTACCAAGCAAAATTCCAGGCATTTATTTCCTACTTGGTTTATCCTGTTGTGACTTCTTTAATTATTTCACATACACTGAATTTAAACACATAATTGAAAGTGTTTATGATATTCAGAGACCATAAGTGTTTCATTTTACTGTCGCAAAATTTCTTGTTGGGTATCAAATAGGTATAAGCAGAAGTTAGCTCTCTGATGACTCTAAAATGAATCTGAAGTTTACAAAAACCAACACTGTGCTTACAAATTATTTTGATGCTTCCTTTTTTAGCTGAACAATATAAAAGGGAGCTGGAAAAGAAAGATGAGTTCCCTTCATGGTAGAACATAGAAGCTACATGGACGGGGAAGATTGATTCCAACTCTTCATTCTACCAGATCTGAATCGACTCTGCTCTCTAGTGAGCACCCCCATCCTTTAACTTTGGGGTATGGAAAGATCAAGACAGAAGAAAATAAGAAGAAAATAAGGGGCAAGGGAACAGAAAAGAAAGAGCGGTATGCTCCATAGGAACTTGCATTTCCTTAGGAGTGGAACAAGAAAATTCAAACCCAACTACACCCCTCCGTCCCCTAACCTTTCCCTATCGAAGCAAGCTGCCTCCTCTCAACCACTGTACTGAGATCTCTAACAATGTTGTGCCAGCTTTCCCCTGCCTTGTTCCTCTAACAGCTCTCCTCCCATCCTTGAATAATGAGAATCAGCTGACAAACTCTGGGTCTAAGAGATCTATATGCTTCACTTGTTTTTAGCATTGGGCATGAAGATCCAAGGGGGTGACAATCACAGAGCATGGTAAGAAACGCCTATTTATTTCTAAAGGCTTTCAGGTTGACTGTAGGGTGCATTTACGTTGGATGATTTGATTTCTGGGGGGTGTGTGTTTGCGTGTGAGCATGTATGTATTGTGCAAGGATTGTATTACCACTAAAACTCTCTGGAATATAGTAAGACCAATTTAGATTTAACACTTCGGTTAGTTGGTTGATTTTATTTTATGTTTTCTCCATAAAAATAAATGATTATTTTATTTTATAATTTCTGTTTAGGTACAGTCACTGAGTGTTATTGAAAAGGGAAAAAAATGCAAGCTAAAAAGAAAAAAAAGGTTGAAAAAGCTAATTACCAACAAATTGTTAAGAGTATATACATCTGTTTTTTTAACATTGCTTATTAGCATTTATTCCATAAGTATATAGTGTTCACTGAGATTATAGCAATAATCTCCAGCTTCTCAGCAGATCACATTGTCACCTCCCTCAAAAAATTATATATTTGTATAATATACAGTACTTATATCTATTATATAGTATACTTCTATACAATTTTTATATATAGGTATGTATATCTGTATGCCTATATAGATATATACACACCTGTGTGTGTTTGTGTGTGTGTGTGTATATATATATATATATATAGCACATATATATCAGATGGAAACACATCGATTCCTACCCTTAAAGCTGTCTGCATCTGTATCCAGATCAGAGTTTTCAGATTTCTCTCTTCTCTTTCATCACAATGATGATTCCTCCCCCACCTATAAATTATTCTCTAACTGTGGTCTAAGTCTCACAGTAGCCTCTCTGAAAACAGCCCTTATTTATTTATTTCTGTCTTTCCTCTCTACTACCTTTATCCCAGAAGCAGTTAAATACTGTCAAATATCTCCTTCCTTGAAAATAATTAACTTCACTCTCCTCATCTACCCACTAGCTATTGGCTATTCTCCTCCCACCTAAGAACTGGACTCCTTCTGAGAGTTGTCAATCCGGCCTGTCTCCTCTTGGTCAACTTCTGTTGACTTCTCAAGTCTTTCTTCTGCCTTCATCATGCCACTGACACTCCTCTCATATGTCAAATGCAGGATTTGACAATGTTCACCACTCACTTCCTTTAAAAAAAATATCCTCTTCCTGTGGCTTCTGGATCAGGTTCCCAAACTATTCTAGGTTGATTTCCCTGTGTTGACATACTTCCTTTTTTTCTTTGAGACAGAATCTCACCCTGTCGCCCAGGCTGGAGTGCAATGGTGCCATCTCGGCTCACTGCAACCTCCACCTCCTGGGTTCAAGTGATTCTCCTGCCTCAGCTTCCTGAGTAGCTGGGATTACAGGTGCATGCCACCATGCCCAACTAATTTTTTTGTATCTTTAGTAGAGATGAGGTTTCATCATGTTGGTCTTGAACTCCTAACCTTGTGATCCGCCCGCCTCGGCCTCCCAAAGTGCTGGGATTACAGGCGTGAGCACCGTGCTAGGCCGACATACTTCTAAGTCTCCTACTGAGCTCATCTTTTTCTAGTTGGCTGAATGATCATCAATTATCAGGGTCACTCTCTCAGCCTCTTAGTTTCCTCTTTTTCCTGGTTCTCCTGACAACCTCATCCATTCTAGCCTCTTACAACTATCACTATGCTAATGAATACACCTCCCATTTTCTCCCTTCATTTTCAGCTCATAGAATTTCAAAAATTGAAGAAACACAATAGAAAGAGGAATAAAAAAAGTATTCCTCACACCATAGGTCTGGCGCCAACTTTGAAGTTGTTTTATTTCCCCAAAACTTTGTAGCATTTATGCATCTAAACATTGCATTACAGGCTTTGGTTGTGAAGATCTTGATAAAAGCAGAATTCTTTGCACAGTATACGTTTTCAAACTGGAGATTAAATTGTCAACAAACTGCTTATTATATGTTTAGTAATATGACAAGAGGGGTTAGATGATGTTAACTTTGAATTGAATTATTAAGTGTTGAATCTGGGTAATGAGTGCATAGGGACACATTATCTAGCATATGTTTAAATTTTCCATAATAAAAGGTTTCTTTTTAATTTCTACCCTCATAGTACTTACGTGCTACTTTACAAAATACAGAATTCTCAATTCAAAGGAATTGAACCAAAAATTAACCTAATCCCATTACCCTTCAATAGGACTGGAGAAACTAAGTGACTTTTTCATGTTTTCTAGTTTCTTACACAAAAGTATTGATGAAAATGACAGCATATAGACTCATCTATTAAATATGAAATTTAACCAGGGTTGACTGTGTATTGAGCCCTTTCCAAGGGTCAAGAGAATTGAGATGAACCATTTGTGCAAAATTTATACTACAGACTTTGAACCAGTGAACAAGCTAGAATAATGTAGAACATTTGGTGCAGACATTTTTAAGGTTCACTATACAAATCGCAGAGAAAGGAGCACACCACAAAAGCCTTCTACTCCTGACAACATGGAAAACATGGATCTCTGAATCAGCTTTGAGAAGTTAACAGCTTTGTGTTTTGTGCTTTGAGGACACCTCATTTAAAAATGAAGGTGCCTTGTGTGTGCACTGAACACCTTCCCAAATGCTGTCAAGTTGCCTGCAGGAATTTTTTTTTTTTTTTGAGGTGGAGTCTCACTCTGTCACCCAGGCTGGAGTGTGATGGTGCGATCTTGGCTCATCACAACCTCCTCCTCCCAGGTTCAAACGATTCTCCTGCCTCAGCCTCCTGAGTAGCTGGGACTACAGGCGTGCACCACCACGCCTGGCTAATTTTTGTATTTTTAGTAGAGACAGGCTTTCTCCATGTTGGCCAAGCTGGTCTCGAACTCCCGACCTCGGGTGATCTGCCCACCTCAGCCTCCCAAAGTGCTAGGATTACAGGCATGAGCCACAGCACCTGGCCTCCTGCTTGAATATCTTAAACACTCCTATCAACATAGGTGCCTGTAGTGGGCTGAATGGTGGCACCCAAAAAGATACACATCCAGTATCATCTGTCTGGGCTCTCAGTGCAGTCACATGTTCTGGGCTCTCAATGCAACCACCTGTATCCTTTTAGGAAAGGGTCTGAGTTTGTGGACAAACACACAGAGGAGAGATACACATAAGAGGAGTAGGTGACATGAAGATGGATCAAGGAGAGACACAGCCACAAGCCAAGGGACAGCCGCAGCCACCAGAAGCTGGAAAAGGAAAGGATCACATTCATCCCTAGAGCTTCTGGGGAGTAAGGCTCTGCTGATACCGTAATTTCAGACTTCTGGTCTCCAGAATTGTGAGGAAAGTAATTTCTGTTGTTTTAAGATATCTAGTGTGTGCTGATGTGTTACGGCAGCCCTGGGAAACTAATGCAGTGCTACATTTGAGGCCTTAGATTTAAGTCTTTAATACATTTTGATTTGATTTTTGTATATGGTGAGACATAGGAGTCTAGTTTCATTTTTCTGCATACTGATACCCAGTTTCACAGCACCACTTATTGAAGAAACAAGTCCTTTCCCCAATGTGTGTTTTTGGCACATTTGTCAAAAATGAGTTCACTACAGATGTATGGATTTGTTTCTGGGTTTTCTTGTCTTAAGCCAATGGATTTTATCATGGCTCAAAAACAGAAACAATGAGAGAAATAAGTAGTAGAGAAATAAGTTGTAAAGTACTTGTAGAACACAAGAAGTGGATTCTAGGAGAAATCTGAATAAAAATTCTTCTGTATCGTATCCAACTGAAGGCTTTTCACTGATCTTTAATTAGAAGGCAAATGAGTTTATTATCATATGCAATTGTTTTCAGGTTTTATAGCAATTTAAGCTTCCATTAACTTCCTAGTAAAATGAA
>NW_026652729.1:0-15479 GCF_009828535.3 Hylobates moloch
GATAGATAGATAGATAGATAGATAGATAGATAGATAGATAGATAGAAATAATGTTTAGAGTCAATATCTTTCAATAGATTAACTACATAAGCACAGGGTTTATATCATCACATTTTTTGCTATATGCCCAGCACTGAGGCCCCATAATTGGGATTAGATGCCATATTAGTTTCCAGAGGCTACCATAAAAAGTTCTACAACCTGGGTAGATGAAAACAACAGAAATGTATTCTGTCATAGTGCTGGAGGCTTGAAGTCTGACATCAAAATGTTGGCAGGGCCGTGCTCCCTCTGAAACTTGTAGCAGAAAATCTTCCTTGCCTCTTTCTATCTCCTGGTGGTTCCTTGGCACTTCTGGGTATTCCTTGGTTTCTAGCTGCAGCTGTCTAATCTCACAAGCAGAGAATGCCAGCTAGCATTCTCTGCTTGTATGCCCGTGTCTCTGTTTTTTCTCCTTTTCTCATAAGGTCACCAGTCATAGTGGATTAAGGACCCACCTTAGTCAAGTATGACCTCATCTTAACTAAACTAATTATATCTGCAACAACCTATTTCCAAATCAGGTCACATTCTGAGGTTTTAGGGGTTACAATTTCAACATATCTCTGGGATTCACAATTCAACCCCAAACAGACACTTAAATAATAGTTGGACAAATGATACAGTAGGATACAAGGGCCTGTTTAAAATATTTAGTGTAAGAATAGATGCAGACACAAAAAGTTTTCCATTTTTGAACCACTGGAAAGCAGATCTAGCCTGTGTTGTATGCCAGTAAGAGTGACCCTTTAAAAATGAGACACTACAATGCAGACATTGGGTAGTGTCAAATTAAAAAGTAAAGAGTTGGGATTTGCTGCTCTCTAGACCTCATCTGTTCTTTAGATGATATTTGAGATGTAACATCCTCAGCCTCAGAGTCTGTGAAAGCCATCAGTGAGCCCGACGGCAGAGCCAAACTTAGACATCTTTTGCTGCTTTAAGTCCAGCCAGTTGCTGATCTTAAAGTTCCTTCTTTGCTCACTAAGAAGTGAGGACCAATTGTATTATGTATAGAGGCTGACTTATCTTGAAGCTAATGAAGATTAAGTTTCAGGGCCTTTCAATGGCATGGGCCCCTTCCAGGGACTTGCACCTAATTTAGTTTCACTTGTGTTATATGCATTTTTAAAGGATTTTTGTCCAGATTTTATAAGTTATAGGCCTCACAAAACCTAGATATACCTTTGAACAAATTCTAGGGGTGGCTAGTTAATTATCGTACATTTTGAATGGCAGACTTTTAGCTCTCCAGAAATCTAAAACAGTTCAACAGAAATGGTAAAATGAAATCAACACATTCTGTGTTGGCATAATCATAATCAGTGTCTTAGTCTGTTCTCACACAGATATAAAGAACTGCCTGGGACTGGGTAATTTACAAAGGAAAGAGGTTTAACTGACTCACAGTTCCACAAGGCTGGGGAGGCCTGTGGACACTTACAATCATGGCAGAAGGCAAAGGGGAAGCAGGCACCTTCTTCTCAAGGCAACAAGAGAGCCAGCAAGCTCAGGTTAAACTGCCACTTTTAAACCATCAGATCTCGTGAAAATTCCCTCACTATTAGGAGAACAGCATGGGGAAAACTGCCCCATGATCCTCCAACCAGGTCCCTCCCTCAGCACATGGGGATTACAATTGGAGATGAGATTTGGGTGGAGACACAGAGCCAAACCATCTCAATCGGAGTGCCTTGTTCTCTATGGTGCCTTACCAGTGGAATACTAGCCTCTTAATTTTTTTAGTTACTCGGAATGATAAACCACTGTCCCAGCTTAGCAATGGCTGGAAAGAGGAGGTTACAAAAAGAAGGTGACTGGGGATTTAGTGGCCTTTTACTTTGGTAGATGTGTGATGAGTATTGTTACTTTCAGTGAACCTGTAATAGGAGCCCAAAAGACACAAAGGGTTAAAGAATGCAGGTTACATGAAGAAACATGAACCAAGTGCAACTTCAGCGAAGTCACCCAAGGCAGCACTGATGAAGAGACTGCTAACTAGATAGCTGGAGAAGCACATAAGGGATTTTTTAAGTGTATGATACTTCTCTGTGTTTCCTTTTGGATCTCACCCCCACAAGAGCTTGTTGTCCTTAGTTTACTTATGTTTTATTTAGGGAAATTTGAAGAACTAAACCTTTCAGAAATCAAAATAAATGTTAAATAGTGGAATTTCAAATTCTGTGGTATTCTGAGACAAAATATTTTCTATTGAAGATTATGATGGACATTCCTTCAATATAGCGCACTGGTATCATCAACCCTGCCACAGTATTTGGGTTTCAGAGCTTACTCCATACCATCTGATAGTCAATTATTAAGCTGTCTATATTTTATCTCTAATTTTCTCACTTACTTCCTTTTCAAATCCTTACCTATCTTGCCTCAATTTTCACCCTAATCCCTTATTTCTGGTTTAGTATTGCTTAAAATACTGTTGGCCTTCATCCATCACCTTCTTTGGTTCTTTGCTCCGTTCCCAACTTCTTGTTGAGGTTTCTCTAACATATTCTGTAATGCACCTAACTGTGCCTCAAACCCACCCCTGAAAACCGCCTTACCCTGTTTTTCTTTTCCTTTTCTCCAACCTGCTAACCTACTGGGATGCAAAGAGATTAAGTGATTTGCTTAGCAACACATGCAAAAGTAAGGCAAAAATTAGAACTAAATTATCTGTCCTATTTTTCTTTCAAACTTTAATGCTTTATGTAGAGTTTTTTACATGATAAATAATTCCCACAAATATTTAATTTTTTTTTCCAGAAGATAACCACTTCATGAGAGATCCAGAATAGAAACTGCTTATTCCAATAGGGAAAAATATTCACAGTGCTGCTTTCTTCAGCTTGCAAGGAATGCACAAATATATTTTTGTAACACAATATGCTTATTAGTCATTATATGAATTAAATTGCCTCCCTTGCATCAATATTATAACTGACATGGAAGCAAAACTTTTATCTTTTTCAGATAGTATCAACTATTTAAATGTGCCCTTTAATTTTCACTATATTAAGTTTATTTTTGGACTTTAATCATGCTTTCTTGAATTTGCTTGGTTATTCATATCATAGGTCCCTATTAATACTGAATAAGAAGATTTTCAATAACAAATTGCTATTTGTTGTTGAATACTTTCAAAATACATTTGTAACGAAATAACTTCCCAGACTGCTTTTAATTTTGAAGTTGCATTTTGATAAAATAAATTTATTCAATTTTATATTACTAGTTGCCACCATCACTAATGATATGTTTCCTATTATAATTAGGTGCCATTTTGGTCTCTGTTTTAGTAGCATTACCTAGTCAGATATACATTATGTTATTTTGATACTACATTTTAAATGTTTGGAAATTGAGAGTCGTAACTACAAGGAAAATATGCATTTCTTTCTAAAGCTGCAAGCAGGCTCTGAGTGTTTGAGTTCCATAAGCTGCATGGGGTAGAAAATTTTGTATGCTTTTTCACTATTTAACCTGAAGTTCAGAACACTGTCTGGTACATGGTAGATGCTCAACAGATTTTAGAAAAATTAAAAAGGAAAGATGACACTAAACAATTACTGATGACAATGTTTCCAGAGAGACTAATTTTCATTCTTTTCTCAAAATGTTTGGTCTAAGACTCTCATACTCCCTCTGAAGACTCAGTAGGCTTCTATGATACATCAATATTAACAATCTTTGTCGATTTTATAGATCATGGGTGAACAATTGTCATAAAGAAATTCTTATACATGGTCCAAGAATAGTGAACAATATCCTTCTCAGTATAGTCTGTTTCATCAGTATTTAAGTGAACAAGCCAATTGCCAAACATTTTAATTGGCTTCAGTAAGGATTGGCACAAGTAGTGGGAAATAAAGCCTTGATGTATTCCAGCACATACAAATCCACTAATATATATTAAAACACACACACACACACACACACACACACACAATTATATAAAATCTAAAACACTTGTGGAAGTAGTGAGTACCTGTGCCATGGTAAAGCTGTTTTCTAGAAAATACATGATATCCCGAGGGTCCACAAAACAGATTAAAAGCGACTTGGCTCTTTGGAGTTGCAAAGCTCTCCATACAGCGTTAGAATCCGTGATAAATTTCATTTCAAATGAAAACACTTGCTTCCTAAAAAAATGCCTAGGGAAAATTAAAGTCTACTCATTTGAGGGATTTGACTAACTGGTTTTTATATGTTAATAAAACTCAACCTCAGCAGCTACATGCATTAAACCTGAGGGAAATATCTCTTTACTTGGAGAGTAAAGCGTAAGTGAAGGGAGAGAGTGAGGATAGGACCAGCTCTTCTGTTCCGGTAGGACATCTTTTATGTCTTCAGATTGCAAAGTGGTGCTTAGAAAGAATGGGATTTTAGAGTCAAGCCCATGTAACCAGAGGCAGCAATGGCAGAATTCACTGTCTTCCACGGGAGTAAAACTAACACGTTTTGAACACTCACTCCACCACGTCATAATGCACATGAGAGATGCTTTCTTATTTTTTTTGCTTTCTATGAAATTGAAGAAATATAAAAAATATGGAAATCACTGGCTTCAAAGAGAAATGCTTGAGCACTTACAAACCCCTAAGGTAGCATAATACTTGAATACAAATTTGCTAGTAATGGTTTCTAATTGAAATATGCCCAATCAATAAGTATCTCTTCAAAATCATGTTAATGTGTTTCTTGAAAAGACTGACATAGTACATTGGGTGGAATTTGGGGAAAGTTGAGAAAGTAACAAACAAGAGAAAACTTGCCATGCTTGTCTAGAGATGAAAGCCAGTTTCAGAGCTCAGCAGAATCTAAGCCTAATTTTGAAAGGAGAAATAGATACATATATATCACGTTTGTTAATTAAAAAAAAAATTTTGTTCAATTACCTCCTTAGGCTACTTTTTTTTTCAGAGATCTTTTTTAAGACTACTTTTACTAAGATCACCAAAGAGGAATGCTCTAATGCCCAAAATCTGAAAGTTTTGCCACATTCATGAGCCATTAAAATTAAAAATGTTATCGACCTACTTTTCTGCTGTGAAATAAAAATTCACTCTAGGAAATATATCCTTCTTCAGCTAAAAGCCTCTATTACCATATACTGCCTTAGCATGAATCACCATTTCTCTACACCTGTTTTTCTGCATTTAACCCATTCTTAATTAGTTCATTTCAACATACACATCTTATATGACAAATGTGTAATACGATTCTGACATTATGTTCATATCTGTACATTTTTACAAGATATTTATTCAGAACAGAAAGTCTCTCCATTAATTATCAACATGTAATTATATGTATATATAATTATTTTCACTCTGAATTTCAAGTCACATGCCTAGGATAAATTTCCCTAGATCCCATTAGTAACAAGTAATTACTTTTTTGTATAAACTCATGCTGTATTTTCATGTATAGTTCTATTCAGCACTCAATTCTGTTCATTACGGAATGGATATAATCATTTCCTTTAACTGCCTTTTCTGTTTTGTTTTGTTTTTGAGACAGAGTTTCACTCTTGTCGCCCAGGCTGAAGTGCAAATGGCACTATCTTGGCTCACTGCAACCTCCGCCTCTGGGTTCAAGAGATTCTCCTGCCTCAGCCTCCCTAGTAGGTGGGATTACAGGCATGTGCCACCATGCCTGGCTTTTTTTTTTTTTTTTTTTGGATTATTAGTAGAGATGGGGTTTCATCATGTTGGCCAGGCTGGTCTCAAACTCCTGAACTCAGGTGACTGGACTGCCTCGGCCTCCCAAAGTGCTGGGATTACAGGCATGAGCCACCGCACCTGGCCAAACTGCCTTTTCTATTAAGACGAAAATATTTTCTGAGAAAAACTGGATATTACTCATCTTTTTCATTTCCCTCCATTTCCAATACTCAAGCTTAGGTTTAAGCGTATCATAACATACTCCAGCAGAGTTCAATCAGAAGACACTGGGATCCAACTGGAAATGTTACAAACTCAGTTTGGGGAATGGATCAGCCTATACCATTAGAATAAGAGAGGTAAGCTATTCAGATATGTATGGTGCTAACTGATCTAACAAGTTTCATGACGATTTAAGCAATATTTTAAAAACGAAGATTCAATGACCAGACAAGGCATACTTTTGTGGAATGTTAATGTTGAATTCCAGAAGCTGTGGGACACATTCTACAGATACCTGCATAGGAGTCAGTCTGCCAAACAACGACTGGAAAACAGAAGTGCTCCTGTTCTAAGGATGACAGAGCCACAAGGAAACAGAATGGGAATTGGGCCAGGTCCCTAGTCTTCAAGCCAAACTACACAAGAATAACAAACATGGGATAGCGGACATGTCAGAAAGGGATCTGTATTGATTGGACCAAGGGAGTGGGCAGAGGAAGAGGAGAGCTGAGTTAAGGGCAACATAAGCACCCAGAATGTCATTCTTCCCAAGTGCAGTCTCCAAGAGTACAAAACTTCCTGCCATCTGCATGAGTAAACTGATTATAATCTAACCAAGATGGTGGAGGTGAGATATAATACATCAATATTATCAATCTTTGTCGATTTTATAGATCATAGATAAAGGCAAAACCATCCCTGCCTTTATCAATAAAAGCTCAGTAAAGTGAGTGACACTGAACCTTGTATATCCTAGGGTGTAGCGGTGAGAAGTTGGGGAGTCAGAGGCAGGGACTGCCAAAGAGTTACTCAAACATTATAGAATTACTCAAACACTACAGAATTTGTATTCTATAATTAAAGCAATCATAGAAATCACATGATTTCTATCATATCAACCTTCAAAAAAACATGTCACAATGTTAGAGAGTGGTATTATCACCATTGTAATAACGAACCATGAGCATTAGCTGTTATTTTAGTAAATTACAATAGACAGTATTTGCATTGCTAAGGAAACTGCTACAAAAATCCTAACAGCATTTCAACCAAACCTCTCTCTAACAGTACTGGCTTTCTAAGAGAATGTGTGTCCACCTATGAGAGTAACTCCTTAACATCATCGCGTTACCTATCTAAATCAAACTTAATTCTTCATACTAAATGGTAGCTAACTTTACTAATATTAGAGCTACATTAGTTTTTATTAACATCATGCATCATAGAAACTCCACAGGTAACACAGCGTACAATGAGATGTATGCATGCAAACAAAATTAGGCTATGTTAAGCCCATTGTATGGATAATGTTTATCTGGTATCCCCAATTTAGAATTAAAAATGATTCAGTTATACACTCGCGAAATATTTATTATGATTCTACCATATAAAGGAGAATGTTTTGGAGATTTGGGATAACAATATTAATGATGCATAACATCTATTTTTAAGTTTCACAGGGTATTGCAAAAAATGAATTTATAAACAAAAAATAATTGTAATAATCAAATAAAGTTTAATGTAGAGAAGTAAAACAAAAATGAAATTATTAATATTTTATCTACCTGGAATCACAGAAGACTTTCTGAAGAAGTTATGTCTGAGATGAATGTTTTGAAATAAAGTGTAATTGTATTTGGATAAGATTTGAAATTAGATCAAATGAAGAAGACAGCAGGGGTTAAGGAAAGAACTAGTGAAATAGCATGCTGTGTTCCATGAACCAATCAAATCTGGTATTTAAAAGTACAGTAAGATGGTTTTCAAGATATGGATGGCTGAGGATGCGATAATAGAAGCAAAATGTTAGAGGGCATGGCATTCTAATAGACTAGGATTTTATTCTATGGGGCAATTGTCAAAACATTTAATCTATAAAAGGTAACTACTCAACTCTTGTAGCATGAAAGCTGTCATAGGCGATGTGTAAATGAATGTGCTTGAGTGCCTTCCAATAAAACTTTATTTACAAAAAAACAAACAGTAGGCAGATTTAATCCACAGGCCATATAATTGTTTAACTATAATTGAACAGTCACAGTTCAATCTCTCTAACAAAGGATCAGAAATCACTGAATAATATCAATGTACTGAAACAATAATATTTAATATCTGAAAGAATATTCTGGCAGTTACGTATTGGACAAGTAGGGAGATGCTAGAATGAGTTAGAGAAATCATTTCTGCAATAATAAAGTTACTCTCTTTTGGTAACTCAAGGCATTACAAAAATATTTGAATGGAAAGAATGGCTTATAACAATATTTAGGAGACATAATCAATGTGACGTGGCAGGGGATACAGTATGTGCTGAACCACGGAATAGGCAATGGAAAGTGAGGTAATGTGGAAGAACAGACTTAGGATGAAGGGGAAATGAGAAGCTCAAGACTAGACCCCATGGGGCTGCAGTATCAGACGAGGTTATTTGCAAACACCGGCTTAGATCTCAGTAGATGAATCCTGCTGTTAGCTGACCATTGAGAGTTAGAGTCGTGAGGATGATAATACCTGAGAAGGCCGTATAGAAATTGAAAAACACTACAATGGACATCTGTTCACTGCAGCCACAATTCACACCTTTTTCCTTAAACAGTACATACATTTCCTATGAGAAATCTATCCTCCTGTATTCAGAGCCCACAGCATTGATTCAGATGGATTCTACCCAATTCAGAATTATTAATTTAAGGGCCCTGATGGGTCTGACCTGGTAGTTCTCCATTCTGAAGGGGATGTTACAGGTATTTATTTCCCTAGATTGAGGGATGTTAAGCACCATCAAAGGCCCAGACATTATTGCACAAGAAATTGTCCTATCCAAAATGTCAGTGCCAAATGCCGACCTAAGCTAGTTAGCACACTCCACTGATTCTTAGGATCCTCTAGACAGTAATTAGAATGACTCTTTTCAGTCAAATACCACTGGGGCTTCACAGAGAGGGAACCTTGGGTTTTCCCCTAGGTTTGCATCCAGAAACTTGCAGTTTGGCTCTGTTCTTGCCCACTTGCTGGCGTATTTTGTGTAAAAACGAAGCCTCCACGCAGGGCAGGAGAGCAGAGTCAGCCCTGCAGAGAGCCAAAGTGGATCTTCGTAACACATTTTGGTACTGCAGTGAAGCTAAGCCACCCTGGGACTCTTCAGTTATTTCAGCCAGTAATTTTTCTTTTTGTACAACCAGTGGAAAAGGCACTTCAACTGAAAGAATATCTGGAAAAAAAAGCCAAGAATAGAGAAAGCTGAAGAACATAAACATCTAACATCGAATCAGAATAATAGGATAGAGAGGGAGAAAGGATTAAAAATGGCTAGTGACAGGGAAGAACCAGGATGGAATGATTTTACAAAATTCACATTTTTTGGAATTTTTAATAAAAAGGTCAATGGTGTCATCTGCTTAAGGATAATGAGATTTGCTGAAAAAGTTTTATATGTGACAATAGAGAAGCCATTGCCAAAATCTGGCCACTAAATTTCATGTAAAGAAACCAGATGAGAACTTTATTACAATTGCTTTTTGGGCCCATCCAGTTATATAACTACTTTTACCAAGACGTGAAGAGAATACTTACTCAGTACATTACAGTGAAATCAAGATAATGGAAAATTACTGATAATATATTTCTTTTTTTTTTTTTGATAATATATTTCTGATTAAAATGTATAGAGACTCCAAGTCAGTCACTTGAATCATAAATATACATACACAAGCATATATATATTCTAAACATAAAATACCACTATAACTACTGTTCACAGTTATAGTGATGTGGTGGATTAATGACTAACTATGTTTATCAGGAAATGTACATAACACTAAGAGTCAGCTCATGGGCAGGGCTTTGCCTGGCTTGCATAGCGTCTTCCCTTTTGCCATCATCAAACATGGTATCTGTATTAGTGCATTCTCACACTGCTACCTGAGACTGGGTAAGTAATATAGACAGGAGACTTAAGTGACTCACAGTTCTGCAGGCTGTGCAGGAAGCGTGGCTGAGGAGGCCTCAGGAAATTTACAATCATGGCAGACAGCAAAGGGGAAGCCAGCATGTCTTACATACTGGGAGCAGGAGACAGAGAGAAAGAAGGGGGAAGTGCCACACACTTTTCAAGCAGCCAGATCTCGTGAGAACTCTTATCATGAGCCAGGAGGAAGTCTGCCCCCATGATTCAATCACCTCCCACCGGATGCTTCCTCCAACACTGGGAATTATAATTCAACATGAGATTTAGATGGGGGCACAGAGCTAAACCATATCCGTATCATGTACTGCTCTTCCAGTGTCGCTCGAGCCAACTGGTGCAACATGTTAATTAAAGCCACGTTGTCACTTTCCTCTATAACCTTGGAGTAAAGAATGAAGAGCTAATGATGTATTCGGGAAGATGCAAACAGAGGCAATCCTATAGGTTAGATGAAGAGAAAATGTTTCCACAGAAGGTGAGAAGAATACTATGCTTGGGTTGAAAAAAAAATAGGGTATGAGACACTAGGGAAAAAAGAAAAGACTTCAAGAAAAGAGGATAGAAAAGGATATGGTGGCCAGTGATAAGAAATGTGTTTACTTCCCCTAGTGATTGGTTGGTGGGTGAACCACAGGTTTCTGAGTGAGAAAGGCAAGCCAACTAATTGCTGAGACCGCCACTGCCTGGTATTGTGGTCCAGGCATAAGTGTGAAATCCCCAGGGAATTGTAGCATGAGTACTGCAAAAGTTAGCAGGGCAACGTGGAAGTAAAAATGCCATGATTCTCAAATACTAAGCAACTGTAAACTAGGTCAAACCCACACAAATTCAGGAACTTGGTAATAACAGGAGAGAAATATACCAGTTTCTCATACTAACAAGGGAGTTAATGATGCATTATGTTAATTAAATTTATTAATTTAATCCTGGGGTGTCTTATAAGTTATCTTCTCAATACCTGGGGAAACCCAATAACCTGGAGAAAGTCAGGCAAGAATGAAACATTGTTACTGGAATCTGAGATGGTGTTTTAGCATTAGAGACTTACATATTGCTTCATATAAAATTACCCAACATTTATGCTCTTAAATTAGCTTGCCATCAAGGATAGACTCACAGTTAACATCCAACTTATGAACATTTTAAAATAAGACAGTACTATATCTCCTTTCTACTGTCCAGTTGGAAAAATGCTCTTGTTGCAACTGGTCATGAATATTAGAGACTAGCTTATTATTTCTATTCTGTGTTACAATTGTGAGTGCTGTATGTACTTCCCAGGCTTTTGCAGACGAAAGGATAACTTCTGCTAAGCTTATTACTTTTAAAAAATCAACAAAACATAAAAGTTTTTTTTTTTTTTTTTTTTTTTTTTGACAAAGTCTCACTCTGTCGCCAGGCTGGAGTGCAATGGCACAATCTTGGCTCACTGCTCACTGCAACCTCCGCCTCCCAGGTTCAAGTAATTCTCCTGCCTCAGCCTCCCAGGTAGCTGGGAATACAGGCGTGCACTATCACATCTGGCTAATTGTTTTGTATTTTTAGTAGAGACGGCATTTCACCACGTTGGCCAGGCTGGTCTTGAACTCCTAACCTCATGATCCACCCAGCTCGGCCTCCCAAAGTGCTGGGATTACAGGTGTGAGCCACTGTGCCTGGCCTATAATCTTTCTTATGTTGCCCTATCTTCACCTTCCTCTCCCACCTTCTCCCCCCATGGGTAAAAATATCCGTTAGGCCATTTATTTGTATTCGATCCATGGGCTATTGTCCTGCCCAAGCCCCTTCCCCACTTACATCCTGAAAATACGTTAGTATTCCTTTCAAGCCCTTTTTCATAACAAATTTTTTTGTTATAAATGTCATGTATTTTTGCAGAATCCTCCATTAGAATGATACATACACATACATAGAGAAGGATTACATGTTAATTGATAAAGTCTACTAAATTGGTACATTAACAAGGAAAACAAAAAAGCATTTATAGAAGTGAAGGGAAAATTTTCTCCCTTTTTTATTGTTAGTTAAATATCCGGAGACTTACTCTGCTACCATGTTCCTGGAACTGACAAGTCTTTATAACTGAGATAACTCTCCTAAAGTTCTAGGGAAGGTTCATGAAATAGAGCTTGTCTGAATTCCTTTGTTGTCACTTACTGACCAGGAACATAAACCAGAATGAACTGAACACAGTATGTGTAGCCCTGCCCGATCTCCATTCTCTTTTTAAATCATGTACAATGCAAGCTGTCATTTCATTGTTCCACAACAATGAATTTCCTGCAGCCCAAACTTGACACAGTCAGTTGACTCATTTAATAAATTTCTGTTACCTTGCTGTTTATTACCTCCTGAAGAGAAATTCTTTATTAAGACTCTAATACTGAGTCCTGTCCTTTTTCTGTCTCAGCCCATTTCTTTTATGGACTCACTGCTTTCTGTGAGGTCCTGCTCTTGCAAAGTCATGGGGATGTTATAAAAATATTTGTCTTAATTCAGGTTCCCACAGTGGCAGATTTTGAGCCAAGAATTCAAGTGCAAGTGATTTATTAAGGAAATGCTCCCAGGAAGTAGTGGCAAGGGAATAAGAAACAGGATAGGGAAGCAGGAGAAGCCAAATCTGCCTGATGCTGTGGAGAGCTCTGGAATGTAAATTATGCCCCTGAGTTTGCTCTGTGTTAAGACAAATGAGCACCGTGTTTGCACTCCAAATAAGTAATTATTGGCTGCAGGCTTCCTCAGGAGTACAGAAACGACATAAAGTCCTAGACGCTTGTGACTTCTCCATATGAGTAAGGGGGCTCTGGTGGCCAGAAATTATCCCCTGAAGAAGGCTGCAGGTCCAAGTAGCAGTAAAACACACAGGAGCTTGGCAGGGATGATGGACACACAAAGTTCATAAAAAAGGATCAACGCTGACCTGGGCAGGCAGGACTTGCAGAATGGTGGTATGAGGAGCTCAAGGAAACCTCTCTTCCAGAGAAATCGATTTAATTAGACAAACTTAGCAAAGAGAATCCTCCAGGTCAATTCTTCCTGGAGATTGACCAAAGAGCTTATGGCAAACAGAGAGGCATTTGTTCAACAAAATCTGCAGAGCTAAACGAGAACAATTGGAGGCCACAGCATTTGAGTTAGATACTGCACCCACCCTGGACAGTTCTATGTTGACGAAGAGGGATTTCAGCAGGCTCAACAGCTGAGGGACAGCTTTCACCTCCCTAGGTTCGGGGTGTGGTGCAGCTATTCTATATGGATTTGGCAACTTAGTTGAACATTGGCATATCACATCCTACCTGGTTCCATCCTGTAGAAGGTCTACACTGGGTGAACTGGGGCATAATATGTGTTGAAGGTGATGCACTCACATGTGCAGTATCTTTGACATTTGAGAGGTATGAGTAACTAGTAACTATAAGGACTATGAAACTGGGTGGTAGTTGTTGCTGAATGCCGCTGATGCATTATAGAGAGTAGATTCAAGCCAGTTTATTACTACCTTGAAACAAGCTTAAAGGGTTCCATGACTGCATTTAAGAGACCCTCGTCACCTGCAGCTGGAGAACTGATATAACAGAAAATAGGCACAGAACTCAATGATATAAGTGATCAAATTTCAGGGAAGGCAACATTTTCAGGCTCAGCAAATGCCCCATGTCTACACCGAAGCTAGAAATAGGGATATCTGGACAGAATCCTAAATGTCTCGATTCCTCTGGCTCTTGTGAGCTTGTCTAAGAAATATGCTTGTGAGAGGCAACTGGCATTATTACTAACTCAATAGATTGTCTTTTTCTAATGCTTGAAGCTGATGGTAAAAAATGAGGGTTTCTATATTGCCAGTAGGATGAATAGATACCAGACAAGCA
This sequence comes from Hylobates moloch, assembly GCF_009828535.3. Lineage (NCBI taxonomy): Eukaryota > Metazoa > Chordata > Mammalia > Primates > Hylobatidae > Hylobates > Hylobates moloch. Next base: position 13,761 of record NW_026652729.1, read on the forward strand.
GAGGCAAGGTGGGTGTAATTACCACAGAGGGTGACACATTTGTAATGGCAGTCAGTCTGGAATCATCAGGTCCTTACAGGAATATATGGTGATGGCCAATAGACTATGATATTCCTAAGGGCAATATAGATGGGCAGCCAGACAAACCATTGCTTAGTGTATATAGTTAAAGGACTAACAGAAAACTGAGGTCAGCTTCTTCAGTGGAAACACATGCAGTATTTGCATGTATGATTTTGGATACAAATGGTACAGGCTTCATGGGACCGTGAAGCAATGTTATCACAATGGACAAAGCCTAAGAATTTACACATACTGCCCTATATCTCTACCTGGATTTCTCTATTTTTTCTCCATTTTGGAAAGCCAAAATGGAAAGCCAGGCAGAAATGGCTGGCCTAGAACTTTTTTAAAAAATATTATCATGATAGTTTAAAAAGCAAAGATACAGTGAAAATTTAAAGGTCTTTCTCAGAGAGCTTTCACCTCAGAGAGCTCTCAGAGATCATGTCCAATCCCCTTTAAATGTTTAAGATATTGTAAGCGTTAAGAAAGAATGTTTTTGAGAATGAAAGAAAGATGTTTGAATGTGTTTTCATCTTGATCTGGTTAAACAACAAACAATAAATTTTATGATGTTAATTTAAAAATGCTTCACGTTGAATGTATAAAATATTCAATCTCTATTTTCACTCTAAAAAACTGCATTCCACTATAAAAAGCAATAAGTGGTCAGCATCTTTGAGTGGCACATTGCAGTCACAATAATTTCAGTATCTATTTTGATAACTGCTCTTGGTATCTTCACAAAATGCTTTGCTCAAAATCTTTATAAGCGGGATTTCAGACATAAAAGTTATTCTCTCTCTCTGGTATAAGGGGCAACCAGTTTGATAGGAATGGCGTGACAGACATAAACATAAAAATTTCAATTATAAATATAAACTTTCATGTCTTTTACCTTGTTTATTCTTACCAATGGATGTTCATGTAATTTGTCAATGTCCTAATCTATTTATAAATATTCCCAATTATAAAAGAAGCGGATTGGCAAATATTTCTAAGGACTTTAGTGATAAATTTTGCCATCAGTCATGTCAATAAAGGTAATTCAACATTTATATCCTCTCATACAATTCTTATTCATCTATAAAAAATAATATTTTTCTATAAAATAACACTCAGTACTTTATGATAAATTATATTAAAGATATCAGAATTATTTCAGATTAGATTTTACAGCTATCTGAATCTAAATTTAGGCAAAGTGCAATTATGAAAATGTTGTTTCATAGCATCATTTTTTTGTGATGATCTTATATGCTCATTTAAGTTCAGCTTTCTCTTTAATTTCCTGTGCCAATGAATTTACTCTTCTTACAAAATGGAACGTACATCTCTGCGAAAAAAATAAATTATCTAGTAGTATCACAACTCAATGGGAGGAAATAAATAACAGAAAATAAAGTCAAAATTAACTTTACAAATAAGATTTACCAAAGTAAAGATATACAATAGTAGAGAGAACAAAATACTGACTTGTGATTTATATGTGAAAGAAGCATTTGTACTAAACCCATGTGAAACCTTGGAAAATTGCTTAAGGTCTTCAGCTTTAATTTTCTTACCTTTTACATCAAAATTCCAAAATCTTGTCACAATCAAGTAAATAAGAACATTTTTCTAAGGTTTTTTTTTTTTTTTTTTTTTTTTTTTTTT
>NW_026652729.1:15579-26375 GCF_009828535.3 Hylobates moloch
TTTTTTTTTTTTTAAGATGGAGTCTGGCTCTGTCGCCCAGGCTGGAGAGCAATGGTGTGAGCTCGGCTCATTGCAACCTCTGCCTCCCCAGTTCAAGTGATTCTCCTACCTCAGCCTCCCGAGTAGCTGGAATTACAGGTGCATGTCACCATGCCCAACTAATTTTTGTATTTTCAGTAGAGACAGGGTTTCACCACGTTGGCCAGGCTGGTCTCGAACTCCTGACCTCAGGTGATCCATCCACCTTGGCCTCCGAAAGTGCTGGGATTACAGGCGTGAGCCACCACGTCTGGCCTCAAATATTTATTACTCAGATAAAAAATGTGTATCACCTTTGAGAATTTTGGAAACATCTGGGGTATGACTTTCTAATAATCACATTAACACTATTATGACTATTTAAATATTATTTGATCAAAACTTAAGCAATTTAAGAATTAGTAGAAGTAGGAAAGAGATGGTTAGTAACAATTTAAAATATACTCTCTCAGTCTGGGAAACATAGGGAGACTGTCTATACAAATAATTTAAAAATTAGCCAGGCATAATGGCATGTGCCTCTGGTCCCAGCTACTCAAGAGGCTGAGGTGAGAGGACTGCTTGAGCCCAGGAGGTCAAGGCTGCCATGGGCTATGATCATGCCACTGCACTCCAGCGTGTGTGACAGAGCAAGATGCTGTCTCAAATAATAATAATAATAATAAACACTCTCTCATTTTATCAAAATAATAACTCTGGAAAAGAAAAAAATAAAGTTATCACAGTTTAATCTCTTGTAGATATACTAATTACAGACTATTGGGCAGTGAGTCAATGGTATTTGCTGTGGGAGAGTCCTTATTGATGGAACACTATTCACAGGATATACCTGGGCTGTCTAAGCTGCTCATAGTAAAGAAACCTGAGAATTGTGGATTTATGAGGGATAGCTCCCATTCACAAGATTAAATGAGCCATCCAAAAAATATCAACTAGACTATGTAACTATAAATGGTGCTAATTCATAATATAATATTTGCTTTCTGTGTAAGTAAAGTGACTGCATGCATTATTTGGAGACTTCAGACATGAAAAAACTTATATGCAATATGTAGGGCAAAGATTTGAAATGAGGAGTAGTTGAAGAACTGTGCTGATAGATTTGGGCCTCTTTCAACTTCACTGTGCCCCTTGTCATTACCTGAATGGTGGAAATTATTAGTAGAGCTCAATTCTAAGTACGATACCTTATTCTTTCAAGCCTGATTTGACAATCTGCTCTTTTGCATTATTCCCAGATGTCAAAGCAAAAGGAGTTTTCTATTTAAAATGCTGCATACATTTTCTAAATTATTTTTGGAGATAACTATGGTTATGTTTGTTTGGAAAATATTTTTTCTAATTAATAGTTGGATAATGCTATTTATTTCTAAACTAGTTTAAGGTAAGATTCAACATAACAAAAGTGAATTTCAGAAAAGTTTATCATTCATACTAAATATTTAAGCTATAAAATATGTATATATTTTCATTGTGATTCAGGTGATATAAACCCCACTGTCCACCTCTTGCAAACCATAGTGATTTTTTACTTCTGGTATCATCTTAATAGTCACCATGATTTGGAAAATGAAGTACTCAACCACATAAATACAACCACGAAATGGTATAAGCCATGATTCTTGTTTACAACAATTACATATTAAATTATTGCTAAAAATATAATCAATTTAGTATTGAGTGATATTGTGGAGAGAAGAGTTCAAGATAGTGAAATGCTTCTGGTAAAATAAATGACAAAAGAAGTATTAACAATTTGAGGCAGTATATGTTCAAAGACAAAATGTAAAGTGTCAAATATGCTACCAGGAGCATTTTAGGGTAACTTTCATATGCACAAAATAAAAACTCGAAGACTTCAGACATGCAGGAATAGGAAAAATTGCAAATAGCCATATTGTTCAAATTTGTAAGACATTGGCTAATCTCAAAGTTTTATTAGTATTTACCTATGTTTACATATGTAATTCTTTCATCAAAATTAATTTTCATTTAAATCTCATTAAAGGTGTTTCTTATCTAGTATTAGCTTCAGTCACTATGTATGTAGGGTGTCCTTTATTCTGTATTTGGTTAACTAATTATATCATTAATGTCTACCTGCAAAAAATATGCTTCATTTTACTACAGTCATTTTTCTGGGACCTTGAAAAACAACCTGTGCTATGATTTGAAAGTTATATGTGTTTTATAAGTTGTCACTTTGTTTATTTACATCTAACAGTTATAGAGAGAAATTTTCCAAAATACCTTATTTATATGTAAATAAATTATTTACCTTTTCCTTTCTCTGGAAGACAAATTCATTGCTAAGTTCAATTATCACTTCACTCTTATTGCCATTACAGCCAAAGGTATCCTTTGCTAAATATCAAAAAGTACTGAAAAAGATTTATTCTTATTATCTCCTGTTGTCCGTTCTGCCACTCAACTTTTAAGTTGCTTCCACATACTGAAGTAATAACACAACAAAGGGCTAAAGACAAATAAAACAAAAACAGCAAAGAACTACTGCAAAAACACTTGGCCTGATCTCTTCTCAAATTTCAGTATTCTCAAGATTTTAGGTATCAGGGCCACTTTGTACTCTTAAAAATTACTGAGAACCCTTCCTAGAGTTTTCTTATGTGAGTTATAATTATCAATATTTACCATATTAGAAACTAAGACACTTTAAATTGATTAAAATAAAAAATCAGTATGTTTAATATAAATAACATTTTTATGCATAACCACATTTTTTAGAAATACATATTGTGGAGTGTGTCATTATTTTACGTTTTGGTAAATCCTTTAACGTCAGCTGGATTCTCACACAGGCCTCTGCATTCAATTTGTTGCAACATCACTTGTCATGTAGTTTCTGAAAAGCTTAACAGTTTAATATTATTATTAACACTATGAAAATAGGTTTTATTTCCAGAATACCTTAAAAAGGTCTCAAGCAGCCCTAGCTCTCTGCAAACCTTACATTGAGAACTGCTTTTATACTAGAACTGAATTCCAGCCTCAAATCATGACCACTGGGCAAGTGCAGTCAAAGCCTCATCAGTTTAAGAATAGGTAAGTTTCTCTGATCTCATATTATCAGAGAGTGACATATGGGACATTTTCATAAGCCTTGTTCAGTTACAGAGCCTGGACTGCACGACCCAGACATGCTGCCACTCAAGTGCCCCCATTTAACAGCATTTTCTTCTGGTACCCAAGATTCCACCATCATTGAGCTATACCCAGCAACTCAAAGAAATGAGTAATGTTCTTTATGTTGTCCTCCTTGGGTCTAAATCTACGATGATTACATATTTATATCTGACTATATTATATATAATATAGTCAGATATTAATATGTATATTTATACCTAACATATAATATTTATGTTTGAATATTTATGCCTGAAAAACTATTTATTTTGCACTTACTTACCTTTGATTTTTTTTCACCAAAACTCTAGAATTCATGTAAGTATCAATATGGCTCTCTCTACCAGATCTTAGACTCCAATTAAGTTCAGTCCCTTACCAGAGAAGGGACTTTTGTGTACCAAAAGGTAAACCAGAAAACTGCTTTCAGACCCTAAGTCTGTGTGACAGCTATACTTCTAGGAGCCTGCATTCCCATCAATTGCTTTCTGAACTCAAAGTCAATGCTGCTTATAGTGATATCAATATTTAAAGTACATGAAGTATTCCACCTGCTCTTCTTCATCAAGAGAGTGTAAAGGAGCTGTTCTTATGCCATGTGCATTGTCTCTCAGTGCAATCACCAGTCAGATTGCTGCCATCTGAGTTCAGCGTTCCAGTAAGGCTGCCTGGGTTTGACCTGAACTTAACTAGTGGTGAGTTTATGCAAGTGGTGAGTTTAAGTCACTTAAACTCACCATGCCTGAGTTGCCTATACTACAGAAGGCAGATAACACATGCTAACAGAAATTCTTAGCACGGTGTAAGAGAGCAATCAGTGTCACCTGTTAGATGTACCTGGATCCTTCTTATATAACACAGCTCAACACTTTGCTAGATCTCAAGGGTATTTTAACTTTATCAGAAAATAAAATGGAGAGGGGAAGAATTAAGCCCACCTTTCTGAATGCACTTTGTTGGTATCTGAAGGACCTTCCATCCTAAAATGATGGGTGAAGATTTTTCGTAATGTTCTAAAAAGGCTCATTATTTTCTGATATGGGGAGACTCATTAAAGAGAAACGGTTATCTGGAATCATGTTCTGAATAATAGCATCTAGAATTCAATACTATTTTTTACTTCTACTTAAATATCCCACCTAGCTTTATAGAACTTAAATAAAAATTTCTTAAGGTTGTATTACATTGGGTCACATGTTAAGGTGTGATAGGTTTTAAGTGTGTTTGTGTACGAGCACATGTGTTTATAAGGAGCATGTGTGTGTATTTCCAGGTGATTCAGAATGTCATAAAGATTCTGTCCTAAAAACCTTTGTGATTAAAGAAAATTTTGCCTAACAAGTTCAGATTGTTCATATATGAAATGGGAAGTCCTTGTGGCTATATGCTTCCTTAATAATTAGAGACATGCTTTTCAGGAATATCTGAAAAAGAAGACCCTATGTACAAAAGTAGGGAATACAACCTAGACAGAATTATCCTCTGACAGTTTTTATGACTTTTACTTAGCTCTGGTTTATTAAGAAGCTTTGATTATAATTTTGAATTTTAGTGACCTGGTGTGTGGTTTCAGTTACAAACTATGATTAATCAATGCTTGGTATCAGAAGTTGTCTGTAATCAGATGTAGGTGGATAGAAGGTCTTATTACATATGGACTCTAACTCCCTCTTGATCTAAGTGCAAAGCACTAAAACTCCTAGGCCACAGATTTCCTAAGGCAATCCTGGAGCTAGAAAGGTATTGCTTTAGAAACTGGATTAGAGCTAGAGTTGTGGAAAGAGAGACGAGTGATGGTACATCATATACATACATGCTCATATGCATTCATTCACATATTTAATGAGCACCTATGGCACATTCCGTAATCTAAACAAATACATATGCTCATATGCATTCATTCACTATTTAATGAGCACCTATGGCACATTCAGTAATCTAAACAAGAAAGACACAGCCTTGCCATTGCTAAATTTACTTTATTGTTTTATGCCACCAGGTCAAACAACGTATCCTAAAGCAGAAGAGTTTCAAAAGAATTATGACACTTGTGGAGACCCAGGTCCAGGGTACTCAAGGAGTATAGAAGGGCACCGTTTCACAAACTATGTTGCCTCTCTAAACAAGTTTTTCAAAATCCCAAAAGATAAAGCTCAAGCTCAGAGAACATACCTCCACATCACAGGGGCACATAAAGCTTACTTTTGGTCCTGAAAACAATTCTGCAAAGTGAGCGTTGGTTACATTATGATTAGTAATCCTGTGGGCTCATTCTACTCAAAGAGTTACCAATTGGTGTATATGTGAAAAACTCATCCATGTTGACTCTGCCTTGAGAAGTCAAGATGGAGGAAAGCAGCCTTCAGGGACCAGTAGGGGCAAATGATCACAAAACAGAAAAAAAAATAGACTTTTGAAAACATCAGTGCTGTCAAGAGATATGGGAAAGCCCAGCATTCGATGAAGAAGCAGGAAAAGCGTCCGTGACCTGTAGGAATTAGAGGTTATGTGGAAGGATTTAGAAGATGAGGGTGTACCCATTGGAACAGCTGCCTAATACTCAAGAGCCTCAAGCCTTCTGATTTATATATGCAGATACTACATATGGAATTTGTTAAAAATTAGATCGCCTCTACTTTTTGGGTGGTGCGGGTGGGAGGGGAGGAAGCAGTAGGCTAGAATCAATCTTTATACATGTCTAAGTTTCCCTACATAGCTTGCAACCACATGGTATTAAGAACTGAATTAGTGTGTTTTGCACAGAAATCTATTAAAGGCTTCTCTTGCTTTATTGTTTTTTTTTTAATTTAAGGTAATTTTAGATTCACCTGCTTTTGTAAATAATAATAGAGTAATATTTGTTCCCTAATAGTAACACACTTTGGACTCATTTTCACTATCTAAATAAGCAAATATAAGGAATCTACCCCTAGTTTCATTGTTCAGATAAAAGCAGGCATTTAAAACATAAGCACAGAAAAGTAATAAAAGAAAACATTAGAGAGATTAAAATAATCAGATTGTTTCTTGATGCCAGAATTCCATGTTTTGAAACCATTTGTGGATGGATATGATTTATCTGCATATCAGTTTAATGGAAGCTTCCATGGTTCATATATTATTGATTTTACAGTTTCAATGGGTAGAAATGGCTTTGCTCATATTCACCTTCCTATTTTTCATGAGCTCAAATTTGTGGTCTTTGAATTTTTATGTGAAATTGATCCATGTTATTCTTTTTGTCCTTCTGTAATTAAGTCTCAGAGCTTACACTTTTAAGAGAATTTGCCTCAATGTACAAAATATGTGGCAAATTCCATGGGCATCTGGCAAGTAATGTGCTTTTTAAAAAAATCACTAATTTTTTCCTCATAGAGCTCCTTTATAGGAAGCAATAGTCATACTAATGGGTAGTATTCCTTAGAAAAAATTATGCAATCTTGGAGTAGAAAGGATATAATCAATTATTTCCAAACTCTTTTTACAGATGAGGTAAATAATCCCCAGAGAATAGCAGCAATTTGGTCCTGGACACAGGTGTATAGTATTACACATAATGAGAATCAGGTGTCCTGACCCCTAATCTAATGCTTTGGACATCAGACCAGCTGCCTGCCAGCAATTAGACAATCACCTGTAGTGCCAACATGTATTTAAAAAGGCTTTAAAAATGACAAGTAAAAATTATGTTGACATCTTTAACCATTAACAAAAAGGTGAAGAGAATCCCAACTTCTTCCCCAGACATTGTAAAGGTAAAACATAGAAATTTCACACAGAAAATGTTAGAGGTTTTTAGGGTTGAGGGGAGAGAGAGAGATCTCAATTAGAAAATACTTGGCAACTGAAGAAACTTCAAATATTATTACTATAAAAGAAATCAGAAATATTTCTAGGTTGCTTACATAGAATAATATACTGAAAATTGACTAACGATTACATCTCTCATTCAGATATTTTAAAATTTTATTTCTGTAAATGGGAAGCAAAAGGCATAAAGCCTTCTTTAAATTTAATATTTTAAATTTAGAATCAATTATAGTTTTTTTATTCCTACATCATTACAATATTAACAGGTTTTCTAACATTAGCCACAAGTTCCTGCACCAGTGCAGAATATCTCAATTCAGAGAGTGAATTATGGAAATTAAATAATTATATATAAATCAAATATTTTCACTTCTATTTAAGACCTAATACAGAAAGCTTAAATGTTCATATTGTAAGGAGGAGTTCCCAGTAATGCAGCTATTTTGAGAGCCCTAAGCTAAACTGGGGTTTCAGTACCACATCCACCAGCAGCCCTGACCTACTAGGAAATGAAGGGGAGGTGGATCCATGTGTTTACAGTGTGCCTTTCACAGCTCTTTCTATTACCTGGTGGATGGCCTAATGTCTGGTTGTCTCACCCACGACCAGAAGGTGACTCACAAGGGAAACTTGATTACACCAGCAGATGCCCTTATCGTTCTTGTCTGACCCGTGTGCAGTTTATGCCTGCCTGGCTCTCCCTCTGGTGCCAGGAGCCTGACCTTGTGTTCTCCACAGCTAGGGAAGTCCCTTTTTCTTCGGATGGAAGGTGCAAAATCAACCCACCACCACAGCAGAAAATGAGCTCAAGGATTTATTACTTTCAGATTCTGGGAAAGGAGAGTGTAATGAGTTAGGAGAGCAGTAACAAGTCATTCATGCAAGAATGAAGAGGCAGACAGAGAGAAAGAATACGCGTGGCAACCAGCAGTGTATATGTAAAGCAATAGGGTGTGGGTCACTTTAAGTTCATGGGGAAATGTCTGAATGGTCCCTTTAAAGGAGGCAGTGGGAAAGTGGGAGCCCCCACCTGCTAGGCAGGAGAGATGCCTGAAGTTCTTAACTCTGGCCACCAGCTTGAGCCATTTGGGCGTGGCAGAGAACCGGAAACTGTGTCACAGGTAACTGAGACCTGCTTCTGGTCTGAAAAGGTTAGAACTATATTCAAAATAAAGGACAAGACAATACAAAAATCATAGGAATTCACTACAGCAACCGACAAAGTCCTCCAATGTAAGAACACATTTTCTATTCTCTGATGTGCTTTAATTTCATAGGCCATGGTAGCAGATAATGTACATCTCTTTAAAGAATAAAGTGGGGCCACTGTAATAAATATGAAAAACAGATTTGAAGATGTAATTTTATTACAGATTTAATGAAGACTGCAGTGAATTGATTAAAAGAAATAAATTACCTATGGAAATATCCCTATAATATGTTAGTGTATAATTTGCCTTTCTTGTTAACAGAAAAATTCAGACATATTTTTACTTAATATTGCTAAGATCATAGATTAGTGGTAAAGCCATCTATGAAATTCCAATTTATCAACAGCCAGTCAAATTCAATTATATTTTGTAATGCTATGATTTGTTAGTTCCTGCATTTTACTGTCAGTATTATCTATATGTATGTTAAAGTATGACACAAAAACATTATTTTCACAATGTAACTTCTATGGTAAACTTAATCCTATATTTCACAGGGATTAATGTAAAGCAGAAGCACACACAAATGTACATGCACATTTAAGAACTGTGTTTGCACTTTCTCTTTTTAATAAGTAGAAATCATACTTCATTAAGGTTTCTTGCAAACATGTTTTAAAGAGCTGAACTTTTTGTCATAATGAATTACAACTTGATGAGTTAAAGGAAACAGTAAAGTTGTCAAAATAGGATAAGAAATAATTTTTGATGCTCAACACAAATTCATTGCAGACAATGGAGCACATGTGGTAACTTGGCTCTCGCCCATTTTCTCTATCCACAGCAAATATCTTCTCGAAATAGGAAGCTGCACTACACTTATATCAGGAAAGTATTTCATTGCTAGTGGCAGTGTAGTCAAAAGTTTTGAAACTCTGCTCATTATGTGAAGAAAGAGCTTAACAAGCATGCATGAAATACTGTACTGCCTCTAACTTGCTCTTCTTTCTGGATTTACAGAGTTTAATGAGTCATTTAACAAAAACAGCCTAACTACCCAGGCATATGAAAGTCTGATTCATTCATCACCCAAAAGCCTTAACCACAGGGATGATACAGGGATGTCTTACAAATAGAAATGAGAATTCAACCATTTCTTGCAAGCTGAGTCTCCCACCCTCCAAGTATTGTTAAGGGTTACATAATATATTTTCCCCCTTATCTCTGAATCTTTAAACATTATTTTCTTCAGTCTTAGTTTTATCTTGGAAAAAAAAACCCTGTCCTTTGGTGGCAAATGTTCCTGAAATCTGGGGTGCTACTTCGCTATGCATTAGCTGGATTGGGAACAGTGGTTTATACATAGCAAGAAACAGGAGCTCAGCAAACACATTTGAATAAGGAAATGAATGCATGAGTGAGTGAAAAATGGGAAAGTATCAAATGAAATGGGTACTGATTTCAGTGCGATGGGACTTTCTAAATCTCTCTAACCACTTAGATATCTTAGCTCTTAAGTCTGTTCTCATACTGCTATGAAGAAACACCTAGGACTAGGTTATTTATAAAGGAAGGGGTTTAACTGACTCACAGTACAGCATGGCTGGGGAGGATTGTAAGTTTCTCAGGAAACTTACAATCATGGCAGAAGGCAAAGGTGATGCAAGTACCTTCCTCCCAAGGCGACAGTTAAGAGATTGCAAAAGGGGAAGAGCCCCTTATAAAACCATCAGATCTCGTGAGAACTCACTCACTATCACGAGAACAGCATGGGAGAAACCGCCCCCCATGATCCAATCACCCCCCACCAAGCCCTCTCCCTTGACACATGGGGATTACAATTCGAGATGAGATTTGGGTGGAGACGCAGCCAAACCATAACACTCAGGTATTAACGCATGTCAAAGGGATTGTTACCAGGTTCCTTTTACGGCCAGAGTCACTTGACAATCTAAGTTGCTATTAGAAGTTGAGCACTTCTGTGTGGAAGGACAGAGAAAAAAAAAAAAAATCTTCCCACTCAAGGCACTTACAGGCATAATTAGAATGGGATTGATAAACACAGGAAGACCCAGTGCATTGCCTAGGGAAAGGAGAGGTTAGCGAGATCGTCCATTTCCTCCTACAGATGCTCAAGGACTTCATGTCTAAAACACCAAAAGCAATGGCAACAAATGCCAAAATTGACAAATGGGATCTAATTAAACTAAAGAGCTTCTGCACAGCAAAAGAAACTACTATCAGAGTGAACAGGCAACCTACAGAATGGGAGAAAATTTTTGCAACCTACTCATCTGACAAAGGGCTAATATCCAGAATCTACAATGAACTCAAACAAATTTACAAGAAAAAAACAAACAACCCCATCAAAAAGTGGGCAAAGGACATGAACAGACACTTCTCAAAAGAAGACATTTATGCAGCCAAAAAACAAATGAAGAAATGCTCATCATCACTGGCCATCAGAGAAATGCAAATCAAAACCACAGTGAGATACCATCTCACACCAGTTAGAATGGCCATCATTAAAAAATCAGGAAACAACAGGTGCTGGAGAGGATGTGGAGAAATAGGAACACTTTTACACTGTTGGTGGGACTGTAAACTAGTTCAACCATTGTGGAAGTCAGTGTGGCGATTCCTCAGGGATCT
>NW_026652730.1:0-26350 GCF_009828535.3 Hylobates moloch
GAGATACCATCTCACACCAGTTAGAATGGCCATCATTAAAAAATCAGGAAACAACAGGTGCTGGAGAGGATGTGGAGAAATAGGAACACTTTTACACTGTTGGTGGGACTGTAAACTAGTTCAACCATTGTGGAAGTCAGTGTGGCGATTCCTCAGCGATCTAGAACTAGAAATACCATTTGACCCAGCCATCCCATTACTGGGTATATACCCAAAGGAGTATAAATCATGCTGCTATAAAGACACATGCACACGTATGTTTATTGCGGCACTATTCACAATAGCAAAGACTTGGAACCAACCCAAATGTCCAACAACAATAGACTGGATTAAGAAAATGTGGCACATATACACCATGGAATACTATGCAGCCATAAAAAATGATGAGTTCGTGTCCTTTGTAGGGACATGGATGAAACTGGAAAACATCATTCTCAGTAAACTATCGCAAGGACAAAAAACCAAACACCGCATGTTCTCACTCATAGGTGGGAATTGAACAATGAGAACTCATGGACACAGGAAGGGGAACATCACATTCCGGGTACTGTTGTGGGGTGGGGGGGGGGGGCGGCGGGGACAGCATTAGGAGATATACCTAATGCTAAATGACGAGCTAATGGGTGCAGGAAATCAACATGGCACATGGATACATATGTAACAAACCTGCACATTGTGCACATGTACCCTAAAACCTAAAGTATAATAAAAAAAAAAAGAAAATATATAGAAACTAGAATCACATGAGAAATATCACCATAATAAAGGCACTCTCATTATGTGTCATTACAATTTGCTTTTTTGAATTGAAAATAAATGGGAGAAACAATCAGAAACAAGAACTCAACATTTTTATTTATTTATTTTATTATTATTATTATTTTGAAGCAGAGTCTCGCTCTGTTGCCCAGGCTGGAGTGCAGTGGCATGATCTCGGCTCACTGCAAGCTCCATCTCCCAGAATAACTCAACATTTATACTGCATGTCTTAATGCTTCCCATGAGGACCATCTGTGATTTGTGCCACCGAAGGACAAATTCATGAAGTGCTGGCCTGAAGTGCTGGCCTAAAATACATGATCTAGTAACTTGCTTAACATGCTGTGTGATGCTGTTCCCGAAGGATTTAATACACATAAGTTACTGTTCTCACCAACCTGTGAGTTTCTGGGGAAAAGGTTGCCAGAGGTAGCATGTAAAAACACAGATTTTGCAAATATCACACAGGACATACTTACAGTAACAAAACTATTCACTGTTTATCTGAAATGAAATTTAACTGGATGTCCTATGTTCTATTTGGCAACCCCGGTCTAGAAACAAGTCATGCCAAATAGTTTTTGGTTTTGTTTTCCAACATCTCCAACAGGTCCAAGTCAGTGCTGGACACCTGGAGGGCCTTCATTAAATACTTGTGAATTGACAGTTTGGAGACTCTGTTATTTTGTTGCTATTTTTAAAAGAAGCATTCTGGATGGAGTTGGAGACTATTATTTTAAGTGAAGTAACTCGGGAATGGAAAATCAAACATCACATGTTCTCACATAGAAGCGGGAGCTAAGCTATGAAGATGCGATGCAAAGGCATAAGAAGGATACAATGAACTTTGGGGACTCAGTGGGAAGAGTGGGAGGGGAGTGGGGGATAAAAGACTACACATTTGGCACAGTGTACACTGCTCGGGTGATGGGTGCACCAAAATCTCAGAAATCACCACTAAAGAACATATCCGTGTAACCAAAAACCACCTGTTTCCCAAAAAACTATTGAAATAAAAAAAATAAAAGCAGCATTGAAAAGAAACAAATTTCAGAGGGTAGAGAGTTGGGGGAGGGACAAGATCAGGAAAAATAACTAAAGGGTACTAAGCTTAATACCTGGATGATGAAATAATCTGTACAACAAACACCCATGACACAAGTTTACCTATGTAACAAACCTGCACTTGTACCCCTGAACTTAAAAGTTTAAAAAAAACTAAAAAGGTATTAACTTTGAAAAAAAATAAATAAAAGTGCAAGTTCACTTCTCTGAAAGATTTCAAAGATAAACTAAGGGGAGAATTAGGGCTCCATTCTACACTCCCTCTGCAGTCCTGCATAGCACCTTACTACATTCTGTAAAGCCAAGGATAACTTAGCGACATGATGCCTTAATTCTACGTGGCCCTTCAGGGTTATTATCGCTTCCTTAACACAGGGTAAGTTTCAAAATCAGTCAAGTTTATATCTTACCAACTTCTTGGAGATGTGTTTACAAAGAACCAACTGTAAAATGCAAGTAATCTAGCGACCTAAAAACTATAACAAAGTATTTTTACAGACATCATATAATTTCTGCTTCCTTCTGAAACTGGAGACAATTTAGACCCATATATGTGTTTATTCCAATTGGTAATAAAAGAAAATAGTTGTCTCTCAATTTCATCAAACAATAAAGCAACCATCTACTTTGCATATAAATTTGATAAATTCTTCCTTTTAAGATTTTAAGAAACTATGAAGGAGAAAAGGCTTCTTTTCAGTGATTCTTAAAACAGCATCTGCGTGGCCTCTGTTAGTTGTCCATCGTATTTATTGTCTAATTTTTTAAAACTACAATTAATACAGATCAAAAGAAAGTAAATCCAATCTCTAGTCAAATGAAATTGAAAATATATTTATTTCCCCGCATTCTTTCACAAAAGTAAAGAAAAATATTACACATTTGTGGCTGGATTGTGAAAAATCAAAAGATTCACAAATGGGTAGGTAGAACAGTTAAATTCCAAAAAGGTGGATATGCCTTATTTTTATCAGGTTATGTGCCACTGATAGGGTAGCATAAATTAATAGAGTAATTAATATGATAATGTGTCAGTTCACAAAGAAATAGGATGTTTTCAATTCTTGAACTATATCTTAAAGAAAGAAAATCTTTTAGGATTTTAGGCTTGGAAAGATTATTTATATATTATTTAGTCCATCTCTTTCCACCATGTATGTATCCCCTCTTTTGAGGTAAAACTATGTGCCAAATAGTCAAAAGTTTCAGCAGAGGTGGTCTTATGCATGACTTCCTTTTTCTGTCCTCCACAGTGATAACAACTGTTTTTTCAGAACAACTTTAAGACCTCAGCAAATGATAACTGTCATTTCACCAGATAAAGGATTAAGTAACACTGAAAGGTACTGGGTATGCGTTTATCTGGATATAATCTTTCAGTGTAAGCATTGTATAGAAATAAGTCCACATCAGTTTTTAAAGGCCCCAAATGACTTCCTTTTTATCTTACAATATAGTCTCTAACAACTAAAATATCGTTATTAAAGAATTCAGTAAGTTAAATGCATTTTATCTATTACTTTATTGAAATCCATTTTGTGGCTAAAATGACATTTAGCAGTAAATTAACGTATTCCCATGTACATAAAATAAGAAGATTTATATGCTAAAAAGTAAATATAAAATTATAGCCATCATTTAATCATTTGGTCAGATAGGACAGCTAAAAATCAGGATTTATATTTAATTTTAAATGTAATTAATTCTAAACTAAAATAATCTATGAGATATATATATCTCATTTTATATATATACAAATATATACATACATATATACATATATACATACATATATACGTATATACATACATATATGCATATATATACATACATATATACATACATATATACATATATACACATACATATATATACACATATATATACACACACACACAAAGTCATAATAGAAGAGAGCTCATTTGGTCACAGAATTAAGGGCTGATTTTAATTTCATTTTTTTTTGACTCTGAGAAATATCTAATAGGATATATAAATCCAAAGATTTGCATCTTATTGACTTAACTGTTGGCTTAAAACTAATGACCCCTTTGCTGCTATTTCATACAAAGAAAACAATGAGGCTTTCAAGCTTATTTAGTCTTCCTTAATTAAAGTTATTATTATTTCTCCTCAACAACATATATATACAGTTGACCTGTGAACAACACAGGCGTTGGAGTGCCAATCCCCTGTGCAGTAGAAAATCCACATGTATCTTTTGACTCCTGAAAACGTAACTACTTATACACTACTGTTGATGAGAAGCCTTACCTATAGCAAAGTTATTAATACTTCTTGTATATATTATATGTGTCACATACTGTATTCTTACGATAAAGTAAGCTAGAGAAAAAATGCTGTTAAAATCATAAAGAAGAGAAAATATATTTACTAATTCCTTAAGTGAAAGTGGATCATTATAAAGGTCTTCATCCTCATCATCTTCACATTGATTAGGCTGAAGGGGAGGAAGGAGAGGGGCTGATAACGCTGTCTCTGGGTGGCAGAGCTAGAAGAGGTAGAGGATGGAGAAGAGAAGGCAGGAGAGGCAGGCACAGTGTAACTTTAAGGAAATACGTTGTAATTTCTGTCTGACTTTTTTGATTTTTCATTTCTCTAAAAATGTTTCTATGTGGCAGTGGTCCCCAAACTTTTTGGCACCAGGGACATGTTTTGTGGAAGACAATTTTTCCATGAATGGGTCAGGATGGGGGGCGTGGGATTGGGGTTAATTTAGAGATAAAATTGTTCCACCTCAGATCATCAGGCATTAGATTCTCATAAGGAACACACAGCCTAGATCCCTGGCATGTGCAGTTCAGAATACGGTTCGTGCTCCTATAAGAATCTAATGCCATCTCTGATCTGACAGGAGGTGAAGCTCGAGCAGTAATGCTCACTCACCTGCTGCTCACCTCCTGCTGTGCGGCCTGGTTCCTAACAGGCCACAGATCAGTACCAGTCCATGGCCCAGGGGTTGGGGGCTCCAGCTATATGGTACCAGTTCTCTCACCATTTGCTTTCATGCCCATATCATAGAATGGTCTATGTCATAAAATAATTCAAAAGCAGTCTTTAGTAAGTGGAAATCTTCTGCCAGATTGTCTAACGTCAATTTGTATTCTGGCACTGCGTCGATGTCTTCCTCATTGTCTGACACTGGCTCCAAAGTACTCATCTTCATCAAGTCATCTTCTGTTAAATCCTCTGGTGTGTTGTCTGTTAGCTCTTGAATGTCTCCAAGATCTGTATCTTGAAACCCCTTACCTCCCACCATTTTTTTTTTTTTTTTTTTGCCATATCCACAATCTCTTTCATGATTGTCATGATTGGCTCAGTTATAGATCCTATGAAGTCATGCACAACATCTAGACCATTTCCTCCAGCAGAAATTTATTGTTTTGGGCTTGATGGCTTTCACAGATTTTTCTATAAGGATGACGGCATTTTCACTGGTGAAATCCTTCCAGATGCTTATGATGTTCCCTCTGCAGAGATTCTCTTTCAGAGCATTGTCAATTCTTTCCACAGCATATGTTTGTAATGAGCCTTAAACATCCTATGACTCCTGATCTAGAGGCTGAATTAAATATGTTGTGTTTGGGGCAAGGAGACCATATGAAAGCCTTTAATGTTGAACTCATGGGGTTCTGGGTGGCCCAGGGGCATTGTCCAATGTAAAAAAAAAAACAAAACTGTAAAAAGGCAGTTGTTTATTGGCTAGGTACTTCCTGACTTCAGGGACAAAGTATTGATTATGGAACCAGTCCAGAAAAGGGGTTCATGTTCTTTAGTCCTTTTTGTTATGCATCCATAAGACTGTCAGCTGGTGTTTATCTTTTCCCTTCAACTTGAAGGCTTAGGGGTTAGCTCTTTATAGAGAAGGGCAGTCCTGATCATAAACTTGACTTCGTTTGCACAAAATAGAGTTAGGCTATTTCTTCCTGCCTTAAGTCCTGGTGCTGGCTCCTCTTCCTTACTAATAAATGTCCTTTGTGGACATTTCTGGCTTCCATCATCCAGAACTAAAAGATAATATATTGATGTTACTTTAACCAATTAAGTTTGTGGTAATTCATTATACCAGCAATAGGAAACTAACACAACCTCTGTCAATTTAATTCTGACTCTGGAAGCTACTGGCTAGGTGGCCTTGGCCAAAGTATTTTAACCTGTCTGAGTCTCAGCTGTCTTATTGATAACATAACCATCTACCTCAGAGGGTTGTTCTGAAGACTAAATGAGTCAATACACATAAATTATTTAGATAAGTACTTGGCCCAGTAAGAATTCATTAAAGTTGATTACTATATTATTGTTGTTACTAAGTGCCCTGTATTCCTGGAAAACTGATCCTATGCTTCCTCATTGTTTATATGAATCTATGTAGTATGAATAAGATTTCAAGAAAATCCCTAGGCAATATATGTGTAGGGAAATGTCATTCTAATGTCTTGCCTCTACAAAGGTCCATGTTTGTAAAACGGACTAAATAGGGCTCATAAAAAATATATAATGTGGTTATGGTAAAATTATGTCAAATTCATATTCCTTAATATTTTTAGGCTGTAAAATATGAGGCCAATGGATACCTGTCTCTGAAATACTAGCAGTGTTAAAGATATATCAGTGGCATTTGAAAGCTGTATTTTGTTGTCATATTAAGACAAGAGTTCAACAGAAAAATAAACCTGCTTGCATATTTTTAGATATTTTTTCAGAAGTATTATAAAAATGCAGAGAGAGATGCTGGTATTAATTCTGAAAATTAAAAATAAGCTAAGGAGACAGATTCATCAATATGAATGGCAGGTATATGAACATCCAAATCCTGTAAGATTGTTTGCATATATCCATCAAATTGCCTTGGTCACAGAAATTTTAATGGAACTTCTTTAGACAATCTCTAATGAATACATTCTGGGTAACAAAGCAGAAACACCATAAATGAGAAAGAGCCGAAAACAGCATTGAAAATGTTATTTCCTTTAAGCTATGTTTCCTTATGAAAGAAACTTAATCCTTTACTTGTTTTCATAAAACTCCAGTTAGTAATAAAGCAGATATAAATAATAGGTTGGAAAAAATAAAATGAAGTAAAGGTGATTCACAAATGGCAATACCATAGATTCTATGAAACCAACAAAGCAATTTTAACAATTCATCTTGGATAAAGGCTCTCATTTTGACCATAATTTCACATAAAGTGAGTAGTCTCTTGGCAACAGATATTTCTATTTCTTCTCAGAGGGATAAAGGAAAACTTCTTGCATAGTTGTCAAGGTTTATTAAAACATCATCAATAGGGATCCTCAGGGGCTGGGCTCATCTTAGCTGAATTAGGATCAACAGTAAATCTATAGCATTTAACCCTTCGGTGTGGTGCCAAAGGTCAGCTAACTCGGCAGAAAAACAAATAAAAACAGTTTCATTGTACAGACTGTGCACTGAATTTATTTTAGCATGTAACAAATTAACATCATTCATCACTCTGAGGCCAGGTGGCCATGCTTCTAACTCCACATAGTCCATTAGTGCTACTGGAAAACTAGTCAAACACTGCTGCTGATTTTGGACTTGTCTTAACGCTTCCCTAGAGATATCAACAGAAGCATTAAAACAAAATCAATTATTAAAATATACTAGCAAGCCCTTCCTTGGCCTCACACCAAAGGACATTCCTGTCCAGTCTCTTTACATGAGTTCACTGTGCTGGGAGAAGGCTGGGATGTCCCCATGAGACAGGAATCCCTACCCCTCACTGAATTCATTGCTGTCCATAATCCTGGGGCAAGATTCAAATCTGAAAGTGCCACTGACATTTTTGGCTTACCAAATCTCTGAAAGGTCTTCGTTATTCCCCTGTAGGTAGATTATTGTAAGAATACTAGCATCGTCATCATCGATAATAAAATAAATAAGAATAATGAAATCCAAAGCAGCAGAAGCAGCAGCCTTATGCCAAGCACTGTGCCAAATGCGTTACAAGCACTCTCGTGTTTAGTTCTCAACTTAGGAGGCAAGTGCCCAAATCTTATTTTGTCCCAGTGAGGAAAAGGAGGCTTACAAAATGAAGTCAACTCAGGACTGCGTGGCTATTTAGTGGGAAGCCAGGCTTATAACCTAGGTTTGTGATTCCAAAAGCAACCCTTATAGTATCTAAGTCACTGTGGATGGTAACATCTTATAGATAACCCTACATTATTTTTTACTTTTGTGTGATGTGGATTGAATTTATACTTTGAACCCTCTGTGATCCATCTTTTATTTTCCCCACATATATCTCCAAACCTACTCTCCTACTCTGACCTGTTATCCCTCCCAGGATTACATGTATTTTAAAGAAAAACCATAGAGAAAAGAGGATCCACAATAAGGTCAAAATACTGTGTGACAGTGTCTTCATAGTTAGAGAATGATGCTAAGACAAAGTGGTCTTTCTAAGACTTATCACAGGGAAAAATCTCTTCCTAGACTTTGATTCTTACAAATTATTCATCTTGTACTTCTATAAAAGAATGACTCATTGTAAATCTCTTTCAGGACACTTTGGAAGAGCAGTGTTTTAGCATTTTTTAAATGTTCTACCATTTTCCTCTCCATTTTATACATGTGAAAACTTTCCACTACTACAGGTAGCCACAAGTGAAAGCCAATAAAAAAGATGAGATTACACTGTAATTTTACAAACAGATTATCTTTGGAAGTATTCTATGTAACTGCGGGATTCCATAATTATCTGTGCAAAAGGCAACTTGGAACAGTTCAGCTATTTTATGATCCTACTCTTTTCTTACCATGTCATCCCTTACTAAAATTGTTTAAGAAATATAGCCAAAGAAGATTAAGCTAATTAGAATTTTTTGTTGTTAAATTTCTCTGGTATCTCCCTGGGGTGAATTGCTTCCTTTACCTTCTTCTCATACGGCTTTACATTTGGATTCTTTTATTATAAAGGCATTCATGGAACCAACTAATTATAGTCCCTCATAGGTTTGTTATTTAGATACTTAGACCATTTGAACACATTTCTCACCCACTCATCATAACCACTCACTTTTCAGGGATTGGGAATGAAGGGCTACTCATCCTCCTAACACTCATTTAGGTATCAGCTATTCTTCCCAAATTCCCGTTTTCTGATCCAGCCTGGATTAGTCACTCTCCTATGTATTTTCACATTACTTATGACACTCTCAAAGCTTCTCATTATCAATTTTACATTTATACATCTATTTACACATCTATCTTGAACTCCTGACCTCAAGTTATCCACCTGCCTCGACCTCCCCAAGTGCTGGGATTACAGGCATGAGCCACCACGCCCGGCCTATTTACACATCTGTCTTTCCTGTTTTTTATTTGTATTGTTTCCCTACATTTTATGCAGTACCTGGATCTCAAAAGTGCTTAATATACGTTAGAGAAATGTAAAAGCAACCCTATTCAGATTATTGTTATAAATTAGCCATGACTCTCTAAAAAAGGGAGTTAAATATTCACTACGATTCTATAAAACCTCCATCAGTACTTCAGGGACATGTTTACTCAGGATTCATGAAAAATTAATGTAATTAGAGGGAATTGTAGAAACTGACTTTACAAGGAACAAAGGGCTATCAAAATGTATTATTTTTGTGAAATGAAAATTATCATAATTAAAAACATTTGTGGTATCTTCTTGACATAGAAATGATTATTGCTTCAGTTATTAAACGAGTATTTTCAGTACATGCTGAATTAACCCACTGTAATATTTTCTTCCTTTTAACTTTGCAATTGAATGGAACTTTTACTCAACTAAATTTTTTCCTTATTACACCAAAATTTATGTATTTTATCTTCACATTCGATATGATAAATGTTCTACATAGGAATGTACTTGATAGCTAAGCAAATAAAAACTAAGAAAAACTTACCTTTAGAGAGTTTTATGGTTTGCAATCTCTAGTTTTGTTCCCTAAGGCACAAAGCATTATGCCCTATAATGACTAAGTACCTCAGAAATTAATGGTAATGATTCATAGCATCTTCAAAAGGCATCTTGATTTTTAAAAAGCTACCAGCAACCTGTATATATATATATATATATTAGGCATATTAGAATCACCACTCCATTTGCAAAATAATTAGCTTTAGGATGTAATGATACCTAATCTTGTGAAGACATCAAATAATTGACAAGAACACAAAGCCCTCTTATGGAGAATCAATTAGTTTGCAGAAGATGTTAATGAACAGAGTTTATTAAATACCATGAGTAAAGTATAATATCAAAGTATCAAAGAAAAACAAGACAAAACAAATGCTGAACTGAAAAGATATAGCACTGGCTAGATTAAATTTTGGTTATCTTATCAATGAAGACTTCTCTAGAACCATTAAATCTTTAAAACAAATATTAACACAGTAATTTCATTTAATAAATCATATATTAATAAAAAATGTAAAACAACACCCATATATTCTACTGAATAGTTACTAATCCAATATTCAACAATTACTATATAGAACTAAAATGGTAGATAATAGACACTCATTAGAAATCATTCTTAACTTCTTTTCCTCCAAAGCAAATAAATGACACAATGTATGTTAGGGCATGCTTTAAAAGTCAAAAATGGGTTATTAACTAGTAGCTAAATAGGCAAAAATGGGCGTATTTTCTGCCTAGAGTGGAAGAGACCCCTGGATATATGTCATATAAGCTAGGTTCAAATTTCAATTCTGTATCTTAAGCTGTATAACTCAATAATTTTATTTAATCTGTCTGATTTTTAACTGTATAACTCGACAATTTTATTTAATCTATCTGATTTTTAACTTTCTAATCCATGGAATGTGGGAATTAAGATCTACCCCAGAGTCCTAAGAATTAACTTAGATAATGCATACTAAGCCCTTAACTCTGTACCCAGCCCAGAGCAAGCAGTCATTACATGTAAGTTAATAATAATAAGGATAACAACAAAAACTTATAATATTACATTGTAGTGGAATCCATAATAAATTCAATTTGCCTTCCTAGGTTTTAAATAATAGCCCAAGGGAGTTCGCTTTAATTTTACTATAGTAAAATGACTCAATTTTAACATAAAAATAAAATTATATATATATTATATTAAATCTGTACGCATAGATCTACAAACACACACACACACCAACATCATCATCCCTATAGAGCCCAGGATTCAGAAAATTAATGCAAAGTCACAAGGAGTCTTGAGATGGAACAATTATGCTAACTGCAGTCTACTTAAAGGAAGAAGCTAGTGTCGAAGCAAGTGTCCAACTGTTTTTACTGCATTTTCCCAAGGAATATATGGAAGAGGGCTTAAGAAGGGTGGAAATGCAACAAAGCAGAGAAAACTGCACATCACAAGGAGCAAGTTGGTTTCCTGTTTCAGTGCAAGATTCAAAAACTCAGAAACCTGCAGAAGCTGGGTAAGTTGTGGACCAGGATAAATGGGAGGCTATGTTCCCTACATGCAGGTGCTGCCATGTCAGTCTGTGAGCCAGTGTTACCCATTCATCAGATTTTTAAAGAGAAGCCAGATGTGCTTATGTAAAAGTGCCTAGACATTTAAATTTTGGTTTTAATGTTATAAACATTAGGTTGATTACAAAAACACATCTAAAGCCTACAGTCTGAGACCTTTGTTTAAAGAGGAATTCTTAGAAGATGTAGCACCAGGAAGTACAAAACGTATCAGTGACAAGAGCCAAGAAGTAAGGCACTAAATTGGGAATAGATACAGAGACCCTACAGCCTCTAAGCACAGACATTGCTCCCTCTGGAATGCTCTCCCCGACTCCTTGTTCACAGACTCCTCGCTTAACTGCCTGCCTTATAGACTGCTCACTTCCCAGGGCTACCTGTCTGGGGAATCACCCTCTCTGACTACTTCAACCACTCACAGCTATGGTCCCACAGCACCTTGCATATCAAGGCTAACATATCACTAGTTAGAAAGTACATTACATTCATAGTATACCTGATCACTAGCTAAATTTGAGCAACATGAAAGCTATAACCTCTTTGGGTTTTGCTCAACAATGTATCTCCAAAGTACTCACAGATCATACGCAATCAATAGATGCCATTTGTTTGTTTGTCTTTCTTTCTAGGCTACACACTCCTTAGGATGACAGGGCTGTAGATTTCATTTCTGCATCTAGCAACTGGCTCAATATTAAATACATAAATTCACTTAATATTGTTAAAGCATATTTATTAAGTGGCTACTGTTTAGGCATGGTTATAGAAACCTGGGACCTAACAATAAACAAAGGAGACAAAGATCCCTGCCTTCAACCCTCATGGTGCTTACATTCTATTTTGCATATGTTTGGTGGTTCAGGGAGGGCATAGTTAGAGGGTGACAATGAACAACTAAAATAAATAAACATATTATATAATCTATCAAAGTATAAGTATTATGGAAACAATATAGAGACCAGAATAAAATAATTAGGGATAAGGGCACTGGGCATGTGGGAGAAGGGAGCAGAATTAAATAAGGTGTCAGAGTAGTTCTCATTGAGAGAGTGAGATTTGAACCAAGACTTAAAGAAAATGAGGAATTTAGTATATCAAGAAGATAAACTGGGAAAGAATATGCCAGGCAGAGGAAATAACAGGGGCAAAGCTTAAAGGCCAGAGTAACTGGTATGTTTAAGAATCAGCAAAGAAGCCCACTGTGGCTATAGAGGGGAGAAGCAAAACAAAGCTGGTGCAGGGGCAGAGGTGCAGATAGTGTGGTGCCTGGCAGGTGGCTTAGAGGCTGTTAACGAATAAATGAGTTGTGCTAGCAGAATCCAGTGGCCAAAAAGCAGCAGTCTTTGAGAAAAGATAAGCATGAAATGGTCCCAAGGAGTTTGAACCCTACAGGAAAACACTCCAATTCAAATGCAGTTGATAGTGACTGAATTGTGACCTCCCAAATTCATAGGTTGAAGCCCTAACTGCCAGTGTGATAATCTTCGGAGATGGGGTCTTGGGAGGTATTTAGCTCTACATGAGGCCATGAGTGTAGGGTCCTCAAGATGGGATTAGTGCCCTTATAAGAGAAGAAGCAAGAGAGCTTGTGCAGATGCCTGTCCCACACCAGCCCTATGAGCACACAGCAAGAAGGCAGCTGTCTGCAAGCCAGGAAGAGGGGTCTCACCAGAACTTATCATGCTGGCATCCTGATCTCAGACTTTTGAAACTCTAGAACTAGGAGGAAATAAATTTCTGTTGTTTAAGCCATTCAGGCTACAGTATTTTGTTGTGACAGCTTGAGCAGACTAAGATAGTAATGAACATGAGGGAGAATTCTTTGGTTTTAATTTTTAAATATACGAACGGTGGTGATATAAAATAAAAGAAATGAAATAATAGGTTTATATAAATGAGAGATAAAAGAGAGAGCATCAAGTGATATGAATATGAATTAATGTATAGTGATTAAATAAAAATATCAAAAAAGAAATTAGCTTAGCAGCTGACAAAGGAAATGTATTAGCAGTATTATTGACAAATGAGGAAGAATGAAGACGTATGAACTAAACTAGTAATAGTAGGAATGACTGCATAAATTTGTTTTTATACAGATCTAGGTGAATTTCAAATCCTTCATTGTGCCTAAAACATCATTTTGTCAAGCATAATACAACTACAAGAATATTTGCCATATTTTCAAGACAGTTCTTTCATTAATCTATTCTATATTAAAGAAATAGACCCCTAAGCAAACATTTTCCCCAGTTTCTATGATTTTCTTTTTTAGAATCTTTAATATATATCTCAAGGTGCTTGCTAAATAACAACTCTCCAATTTGTCTGGAAAATAGTAGCAAGTTGATTTCTGCAACCATAGGGGTTCTTAATCTTGTTTTCACTGGCAGGTTTTGGGATGTCTCTAAGCTCCTCCATTGTGTGCATAATTTTCTGTATATGGGAATTTATTTTTTGTAGAAGAGTCTATAGTTTTCAGAGTTTAAAACTATAGAAGGTTAAGCTCCACTCGACTACAGCTCTTCCCATATGATATATAACAGTTGGGTTTCTTAAGATGCCTCCAAAAAGCTCAATTTTTGCTATGATCTAGACTAAGGCAACACCTACACTAACAAAGGGAAGTAACAAACAGAGGTGATTATTTGCATAATTCAAAACAAAGAAGAAAATTTTTTGCAAGAGCTATCTGAACAAGGCAGGCATTAATATGTTTTACTTTAAATCAGATAATTGCCTGTCATCCATTTACAATGTCTATGATTAGAGGCAATTTTAAAGGTTAAAAGAAAAATTCCTTTTCCTGTAAAGAAATTCACATTGATTTTGTTTTGAGGCTTGCTTTCATGGTGCTTTTTCTTTACTTTCACGTGTACATTTTCAAAACAATTTGCCTTTGCATAAAATAATAATGCCAGAGTACCTAAATTCCTTAAGTAGCTAGAGCTAGATGAAATTTATTTCACTTTTAAGTTATTTTTCTCCGACAAATGGAAAAATGAAAGCAACTCAGAAAGGATAACATTTATTCGACCACTTCTTTTTAAAAAGATTTCAGAAACATCTTTATTTCTATTAAGACAGCTTAAAGAGTCACTTGAATTTTCACCTAAAGAAACAAAAAGTCTCTATTATATAGTAACCTTCACTTCTTTATGTTCCAATATAATATTTGTCACGTATTTCTAACAATGAAAGTTAAACAAGTGCCAGGAAACCCTAACAGTGGTTCTACAACCAAGGTTTTCTTGAACAATCACATTTCATGGGGTACTAAGATTATCATCCCATTTTACTGAAAAGAACCAAGTTTCATTTATCTATTCACACTCACATTGCTAATAATTGGGATTCAAAACCAGGACTCTACAGTCCACATTTTTACAGGCCTCTAAGAATTTTGTCTAAGGCCGCTTCACCCTACAATTCACAAGAAAAGAATTATGCAGATAAAACCATACTTACCATGCAAATTGGTTTTTCAGTTTGTGTACTACAATTTGGCTCAACATTCTGCTTTTATCTTGAGTTCTTAACAACCTTCCCAATGGTAAAACACACACACAAAATAGAAATTTGGTTTAAAACGTCATTTTGCTAACCAGTAAAACTTAACGCATTACACAAGAATATTTTCATATTTAAATTGTATTTGATGTGCTTAATTTTATGTGAAGACTTCTACATTTTCTAGATCCTTTATTGCCCTTGAGAGGACACAAGTTGGATCAAGTATCAATCAAAGTGCTTGCTGGAGTAAACTCTTAACACCACAGGACTCTATGCTGAAGGGGGTAAGGTTACAACTCAGAAATGTAATCAGACATAGAAGGATGCCCAAAGAATATCAGCAGCTTCCACATCACAAGGAAAAGAATCAAACTTTATGTTAGAACTGGGTTTTTTTCAGTGTTTTCTTAGGAATATTACACACACAAAAGTCTATTTTTAGTTAACTAGCCTTCAAATTTTAGTACTCACGGAAACCTACACTACAAATATAACAAAAAGCATGGAAAATTTTATTTAAAATAAAATTTAGTGTATGTCAGTAGGCTGTTACTTTACACATAAATAGGCTGGAGCAAATCTGAAGAGATGATATGAGATGTTCTTACCTAAAATATGCATTGTCATACCCCTTATGAGTCATCCTCCCTAACAGGTAAAATTAAGGCATAATAAAAGTCTAACCAACCTGCCTATTAGGTGTGAAGAACAATGGAGATAATCTACTGGGTTTAATACAGGAACCACAAGTTAAATACTAAGTGCTCATGCTCACAATGCAGCCTCATTAGCAATCAAGAAGGAAACACTGGTAACCCCAGGAGAAGTTTTTGCCCAGAAGTAGTCATACCATGACATCAAATCAGCCCTACTTTCTCAAACTCTTTCCTTATACAGAACAATAAATATCTGATTAGCTTTCAAAAAGATGATTATTGTACATTTGGGATTGCTGCACCACAGGATGAATATCAAAATTCCGTGAATGTGCATTAAGGTTTGCTCCTTCATTACTTTCATATCACCACTTTAATGCATGCTTTGATTTCACAATGAGGACACCTCAAATGTCTTGTTTAGAACCTTTCTGCTTTGATATAGTTTTCTCACATTTAAATCTCTACAAAACAAAAACAAATCTGAGGCAACCCAAGACTGTTGACCCCACTGATGAAAACCAACATGATGGCCCAGATTGTTTGTAAATGTCTAAAATATCTTATTAGTCAAAGGGGACACTTTTATCTCCATTTAAATTGTCCACATGTTAGGAACAAGACTGGATGAAAGACATAACTGTAAATATTAGACAAGATGTTATTGTGATAGGCAGAATTTCTGAAATAACTCTTCAAAGATACCTTTCCTGGATCTGTGAATCCAGGATCATATCCTCCAGGATCTATGAATTTGGTGAGACATCCCTCCCATGATTGGGTTATGTTATATGGCACAGTTGATCTTAAGATAGGGAGATTATCTAAGTGGGTCTGATCTAATTACACAATCCCTTTAAAAAACCAAGAGTCTTCTCTAACTAGTAGAAGAAGGGAAGAAAGAGAGATTCTAAACAAGAAAATAGTCATCTTTGCTAGCTTAAAGATGGAGGAAGCCATTTGACAAGAAAAGGGGCCTCAATTTTACAACTTCAAGGAACTAAATTCTGCCAACAACCGGAATGACCTTAAAAGTAGATTTTTCCCTCAGAGATTACAACAGATAAGAGCCCGGCACCTTCATTACAGACTCCTGAGACCCTTAGCAGAGAATTCAGCCAAGCCCACCGAGAATTCTGACTCACAGAACTGTGAGATAATAAATGAATGTTGTTTTCAGTCCTCGAAATTCATGGTAATGTGTTATGCAGCAATAGAAAACTAACACAGGTATGTCAATAAGAGTAGAAGAACAAAGCATTGACAAATGTACTTGGTAATTTTCACAGGTTGACATTAATATTTTAGCAGAAGGCAAAAATGAACTGGTTTGATCATCAGCAATTTCTCATTTATTTATATCTGAATACTCATTTTATGTAACGTGCTATTTGATTAAACCTTAAAACTGATAACCTGCCATAAAAGTTAGTGGAAAAAGGCATTCTAATTAATAGTTTACCTACCACATTCAAATAACATTTACTTGTCAAAATGTTTATGTGGACATATGTTAAAAGGACTATGGTAATTAACAAATATGTGGAAGGAGATAGTTTAAGGCTATGCAAATATCCCCTTTCACCTTAAAGTTTCAACTCATTAATTTTAACCATTTTCGGTGGATCTTGACTGCAGCAATTATTAACTGTAATGATCCAATGATGATTTTCTATTTCCCTTATTTCTTCTACATTTATTAATTAGAATTATTCTGTAAGGCATATTTACCTCTTCTCATTTATTTATTCAGTATTTATTGATAAATAATTTATATCAGTAGGGACTTATGAACATTTATTTTATTTTATGGTTTGCAATCCAATACTATTACAATTTATTTTGTTACACAAATTGTTTTAGCTTTGCCCACTGGGAGCTCTTTCAGGTTGCCTCCAATGTCTTTTTTATATGTGGCCATTTAAAAAAAAAATCATTCCTTCCTTTCCAACACTACAAGATACCCCAGGATCATCTTATAATTTCCTACCCCAGGTATAGAATTAGCCATTTCTCCAAGGACTTCTGATTTCTTTTATGGAGTAATGGTTTTAGAAACAATAATCTAGGCCGAGTGTGGTGGCTCACGCCTGTAATCCCAGCACTTTGAGAGGGCAAGGCGGGCGGATCATGAGGTCAAGAGATCGAGACCATCCTGGCCAACATGGTGAAACCCCATCTCTACTAAAAATACAAAAATTAGCTAGGCATGGTGGCACATGCTTGTAGTCCCAGCTACTCAGGAGGCTGAGGCAGGAGAATCACTTGAACACAGCAGGCAGAGGTTGCAGTGAGCTGAGATCGTATCGCTTTAACGCGGCAGGCAGAGGTTGCAGTGAGCCGAGATCATGCCACTGCACTCCAGCCTGGCAACAGAGCAAGACTACATCTCAAAAAAAAAAAAAAAAAAAAAGAAAGAAAGAAAGAAAGTAACAATAATCTAAGCCCCAGATGTGTTGGTTGGTTGCTATGAGGGTGTCACTGCTTCTAGGCCCTTAAGTGAACAGAACTAGAAAATATGTATGCTAACCCATGTATATAAATATATCTGAACTTGTTTCTCCACTTATCTGCATTCATACTGACATCTCTACTTCTAAACCAGACTTCCTTCCTTGCTTAATTTGTAACTTCTCTCTCTGATAGTAAGAAACTGGCTCTCATTGTGTATAGTACACTTTGTAAGATCTTTCTATTATCATTTCATCTATTAGCACATATATATAAGATAAAATAAACATCTGGATGTGGGACCAAAATAAAAATCTCAATTTGATACATCTTAATGACTAAATTATACTAACTAGTCTGCTAACTTAGAGGAGAATTTTTTCATCAGTTTGTTGCCGAGAATGGCCAACCAAATGTAATTCAAGAAAATAGGATTGGATAACAAGAATTTGTAAAATGCATTTTTTCACAGCTGCGGGTACCATGCTTACCCATTGTTCAATTTTTGTTACTCTTGCTAGTTGCTATTATTGAATTCCATTCTGCCCTTTGAAGTGAAACCTTTTTTAAAAGTCAAGTTACCCAGTTCATCTAAGAGCTCAGCATAATTTGGAATTACCACCTGGTTCTGATCCTACTTAATTAAATGGCCAGATATTTAACATAATTACATTTATCTCCTTATTTAGTAAGGCTTAAAGAGACCAAAAAATCTTGATATTTTAAAATATTTTTCTGACTATAAAAATAACGTGTTCGTTGTAGAACATTTTTTAAATACAGAAATATATCTGAAATAAAGTTTTAATCACTCATGTGCCATACACCCTTTGTTTATATAATATGATCTATGGATTGAATGGTAATGCATCATTATTGATTTTCTGATTAGGAGGGTCAGTGTATATTTGTTTTCAGATGGTACATAGTGGAATATTTAAGGATGATTTGGCATTATTTTTGTAATATTAATAACACAGAAACAAATAATGCTCATTGTCAGTCTGTTTCTGCTGCCATAACACAATACCTGAGACAGGAATTTACTTCTTACAGTTCTAGAGGTTGGGAAGTCCAAGATCAAGGTGCTGGCAAGGTCAGTGTCTGGTAAGGACCCAGTCTCTGCTTCCAAGATGGCACCCTGTTACTGTGTCCTCACATACTGGGAGATGGAAGGGAAAAAGACATGAACGCTCTGTTCACACACAGCAGAGGAGATAGAAGGCAAAAAGTCCCTGCTAGTTTCCTCCACCCCTTTCACACCTCTTAAAGACTCCATCTCTTAGTATTGTTGTATTGGGAATTCAGTTTCAACATGGATTTTGAAGAGGACACAACATTCAAACCATAGTACCCATCAAGAAAGCCTAAGTTAAATTGAATATATACATATATAAAAAATATCAATTTATTATGTACTAATAAATATAAATAATATACTATTTGATATTGTAAACAAACTATTTCCTCATTAAATAGTATTTTATTAAACAATATTTAGTCATTAAAAAGAATAAGGTATTTTTGTGGATGTGAAGTTTTTCAAATTTTTAAATAAAAAAATAAGGCAAAGAACTGAGTGGATACTATAATTCCTTTTGTGTAACCTTAAAAAGTAATATGCATATATAAAGGTTAATCTGAATGACATCCCATCCATAGATTAGAGTTAAGCAGGATGTGAAACACCTGTGGCACATTTTCTGACATTCCCTACCCAGAGTGGGAGTATGGGATGCACTTGAGAATTACCGCTCAGTTTTCCAGGTTCATTAGTCGTTGATGAAGGAGTGGGGAAGAAATGACTGTGCTCAGTGTTTCAAGAAATTTTCATGCATATCATGCAGTTTCCTTATTGAAACATTTCCTATTTTGTCTCCTTACAATTGAGGAAAAAATGAGTTTTGCTTTTTCTCTGTTTTGAAAAGGAAATAGCTTTAGTGAAATAAGAGAATTCTTAACTACAGTTCACAATTTTTCAGACACTCCTACCAAAAAAAACATGAGAATAGCCAAATTCACTCTGTTCTTGGTTGCCAGATGCAATTTAGTGGCATAAATGTAGCTTTATTCTGATTTATCTAAAAATGTATTATTTGTGTTAAAACTAGTGTAGCATAAAATGTTAAAGTATATAAGTACTGTAAGAAAACGTGAGTAAATTTCTCTAAAACATAGAAAAGGTTTTCTGACTATGACTCAAAATCTAGATACAATTAAAGACAAGATTTATATAAATGACTAAATAAAAATAAAAACAAATTTGTGCATGAGGAAAAACCATAAGCAAAGTCAAAGATATATCACAAATTGTGAAAAATATTTAGAATATTTATCAAAAAAGATAAATTTTCTAATAGATAAGAAACCTTAAAAATGTAGAACTAAAGTCCAAAAGTCCTGTAGGAAAATGGGCAAAAATCATGACCAAGGAATTAACAAAAAATATTTTTAAATTATCAATTTCATTCACAATTAAAAATAAAAATTGAAAACTACACTGAGATAACATTTCTTATCCATCAAATTGGCAAAATGTCAAAAGTTTACAAGAAACCCTATTTGCAAGGCTTTAGGGAAGAAATCCCCTCATACATTGCTGGAGAAAAATGCAGTTGTTTTTTATTATTGGAAAGTATCTGGCATGGTTTGGCTGTGTCCCCACCCAAATATCATCTTGAATTGTAGTTCCTATAATCCCCACATGTCATGGGAAGGACCCAGTAGGAGGCAATTGAATTACAGGGCAGTTACCCTCATGATAGTGAGTGAGTTCTCACAAGATCTGATGGTTTCATAAGGGGCTTTCCCTCCCTTTTACTCGGCACTTCTCCTTGCTGCTGCCATGTGAAAAAGGACATGTTTGCTTCCTCTTCTGCCATGATTGTAAGTTTCCTGAGGTTTCCCCAGCCCTGCAGAACTGCGAGTCAATTAAACATCTTTCCTTTATAAATTACCCAGTTTAGGGTATGTATTTATTTGCAGTGTGAGAACAGACTAATACGCTGTCCAAATGCCCATATACAGCCAATTGTTTGAGGGAGCTAGGGTACATAAACACAACGGAGTACTAAAGGGCTATAAAAATGGAAATCAAGGCCAAGGCGGGCGGATCACTTGAGGTCAGGAGTTTGAGACTAGCCTGGCCAACATGGTGAAACCCTGTCTCTACTAAAAATACAAAAATTAGCTGGGTATGGTGATGCTCTCCTGTAATCCTAGCTATTCAGGAGGCTGAGGCAGGAAAATTGCTTCAATCTGGGAAGTGGAGGTTGCAGTGAGCCAAGATTGCACCACTGCACTTCAGCCTGGGTGACAGAGCGAGACTCTGTCTCAAAAAAAAAAAAAAATCATACCTATAAACTCATATAATTTCTGAAATATATTGAGAAAAAGTTCAAAAAAGTGTATAGTATGCTTCTTTTAGTGTAAGAATGAGGTAACTAGAAAACAGACATGTATCTACTCACTTTTACAAAAAGAAACACAAGAAAGATAAAGATAAAGAAAAGAATGCAACTGGTTTCCCATAAGAGGTGGAAGGAGAACAGGGTGGAAAGGATGAGAGGGAATGATCTCTGAGTAAACTTTTTTTTGGAATAATTTTGACATTAAAAGCATAGTACACATTCAAAACATAAAATTAAACAAGAGGAAAAAGACCTGAAGTGAATCAAACAGAAATATATGCATTCAGCTACATGATCAAACAAAAGGGAGAAAAAAAGTGATTTCAGGTAACATGTGAACCCAGTACTTTGACTGTAGAACCTTATCTAAAGGGAAAAAACTGCAAATGAAGCTTAACTGTTTTTTACTAGATTTTTGGACTGCTATGCATATCACAATTCTGAAACTTTTACATTTAATATAGGACTGAAAAAAAGAGTAAATATGTTTATGTTAGGAACCAAGGAAAGGGGGAATGCAAATATAAAATGGGGGATGCAAGAAGGAATTCTGAGGGAATGGGATGAACACATACACACACAAATTTCCTACATTTGGTCCAGTGAATTATAATTATACCCGAGTAGCCATGAGCACATTTAATATTCAGATATTGGTTTTTAACTATCATTCCATATTAAAAAGAATCAGAGCTCTTACAGCCCTTGACTCCAAAGTTGAGACAGAAAATATAAAAGTTGAGAGTGATACAGATTATTGTAACAAGGAAGTGCTCATGAGGGAAAAAAATGATGTGGGCATGTCAAAAGGACACAAAGCCACTTTGAACAGATTATCCCAGTCAAGTCTGGGACAATTTGAGAATCAAAGTAATTGATCAGCCATTGAATACAATAGTAATCCACCAGTCCATATTGATAATTAATTGGAAGGAAAAGAATGAAGGACTTCCAGCAATGAAAGTAGATGACTTAGAAAATCATCCTTTTGCAGTCATTGTTAAAAATATCTCTTCTGAAAGGAAGAAATCTTGATCAATGGATGCTAAATCAAAGTGGGAGGGAGGGAGGGAGAATAATTTGATGCAGAGCAGTACATTTGCATACTCTTTAAGAGTTTCCTTACAGGTTGTTTATTAGTTGCAAGGGAAAAAGTTATTCTCCACTACACAGTGGAAACTCTGAGCAATGACCTAACTGAAAGATCTAAATTAATATCAACAGTGAGAGACAGTTGTGTGGTTCCTAATGTGTTTGATACCCTGGGAAGAATACAACGTCACTTATATAATATTCCAGCAAGGAATACATAACCTGAATGTAGTCATGAGGAAATATCAGATAAACTCAAATTGAGTGACAATGTAAAATAAATAGCTTCTCTGTGGTCCTCCAAAAATATCTGCGCCAAGAGAAAGAAAGCTGTTGAATAGTTTCAGATTAAAGGATACCTAAGCAACATAACATCTGAATATAATATTTGATCCTGGACTGGCTTGAAAACTGGACAAAAAAGGTGACATAAAGAACATTTTTGAGACAACTTGCAAAACTGGCATGGGGCTGTTAACTAGATAAAATATTATATCTATGTCAAATTTCTTGAACTTGTTAACTGTATAGTCATTACATAAGAAAACTTCCTTGTTCCTGAGTGACATATATTGGGACATTAGGGAGAAAAGGGTGAACGACTGGACTAGTTCTAAAATAGTGCAGAAAGAAAGTATATATCTGTGTATTATATAAACACATATTTATATCAATATATTAGAGAAAGAAGATGAAACAAATGTAGCAAAATGTCAATAACTGGGGAAATTGAGTAACTGTATAAGGGAGTTTTCTGTGTTAATCTTGCAACTTATATGTTAAGTTGCAACTATTTCAAATTTGTGAAAAACATGGCAATGTATCTCAAGGCAATAAATATTTCAAATTTGAGCCTTAGTAGAATCAGGTCTTGTTGCAAGTGAATGAATGAAGATAATAAAATTTGAAACTGCAAAAAGTTTCATCTCATTTGTCTTGAAAGCATCTTAGTTGAGCAGATATTTGTTTCATTGTGTTGTATAAATGAAATGCATTTTATTAAGTATTACAGCAGTAAGAAAACCTTACTGCTCCCTTTTAAAAACCAGACCCTATCAAGCATTTTAAATGCACTGCTAATCATCTTCTAATGAACTCCTTGTAAATTTGGGCTATCTTATAAGCAAATATTAAAATCAGCTATTTCCCTTGTAGAAATTCCCCAAACAAAGTCCTGTCTATGTTCTTTTAGCAAAGTTCTTTATAGTCCATCAATATCAAATGTGATTTATTATGTATTTATGTAAACTGGAATTTGAAATGTAAAACAGTTACTTAAAATTCTGCCTAGATAGAAGAGAATAAGCCACAAAAGATTTCGTTTTAGTACCCACTGATCTTCCAGCCCCTGTAGACATGATTTGCTTTATACTTGTAGCAATATTTACTAATATTGCTAGACTAAAACATATTCTTTTCACTCAGGTTTAACATAAAATAATTCTACATCTAATTTCCTAGGCAATTTCACATCCATCCTTGAACTCTTTAGGCAAAACACTCAGCGTAGGTATGTGCAGCCACCGAAAAAATAGATTTTGCTTTATACTTGCCTCTCATAAATCTCTCCCTTGAGTCTGTCAGAAAACCACTTTTGTAAAATAACTCAAAGTGGCAATTTTACATGAATAATTTCCTGACTAATCATTTTTAACTAATAGGAATTAAACATGCAAATATGAATAAAAACTTCTTTAACACTATTTAAGCCAAGAAAGGACTGCATAGAATATTATGTCCCGGTCCTGTTCTAAAGTGTTCTGGATCACATAATTTTTTGTTTTGTTATGTTTAGTTTTGTTCATTTGTTTGTTTTCCTTAATCAACTATACAATATCTTTCCTGGGCAATTAGGGCTGAAAAGTAAATTATCAAGATAACTGTATTAGTGGTTACCAAATATTAACTACTTCAAAAATCAATTAATGAAATGCATTCCATGCTCAATGTAATTTTCTAACAGTAAAATTATGCAAAGAACGATGTTGTACCTGGCCCAAAGTTCAATTTACAAAAAACATCAAATTAAGTAAACTAGAATGAATTTATTTACAGTGTGCTATGGAATTTTCAAACATATATAATGTTAAAGAGAAAAAAAGAGAATAAATGACAGTGTGCCTGTCATTCAGTTTCAAAAATGATGAATTTCTGGCCAATCTTTTCTTCCATATCCCCCACCCACCACACCACTAGATTATTCAGAAGCAAATCCATAATCCATGTATTTTTTTCCTGCAAATATCCAGCATATATTTCTAAAAGATATAAGCTTTCTTTAACATCATAATCTAAGTATCATTATTATTCTAAAATAATAATTCTTTATTGTCATCATTAGAGGCAAAAATTTTTTAAAACACAAACCTACTGAAATTGGTTATTTAAAAATATACTATATGTTCCTACTGTATGTCAGAAACTATGCTAAATACCCCTAATGTAGAAATGATCATCCTCTTAAAATGTTCAAGTGTTTTGGATAAATGGGTAGGCAAAATATGAAAGTGTTATGACAGAAAAAAGAATGTGTGTGCTTTCGGAAGGCAGAACAATGGTATCAAACCATAATGGGATAAGAGCTACAGCAGAGAGAACTTCAAACAGGTGACACCCTGTGAGAAGTAAATCAAGTACAGTACTGTGTTAGAGCTCTCTCACACCAGCTTGCCAGAGACAATTTGCATCTCTTTCCAATTTCACTTTCCATGCCACCACATTGGTAACTTGGTCATGATAGGGTTATTTACACCACAGAAACATGCAATCACCGGAGCTTTCCCTCCTGTCGTACAGAGAGCTGGCTGTTAAACATTTTTAAGCACAGTAATAGGTATGTTAAAGGGCTCTCTAGGTAGAGTGGGCAACTTATGCCAAGGCTCAGAGATGAGAAAGGATGTAATGATATGGTTTGGCTGTGTTCCCACCCAAATCTCATCCTGAATGGTAGTTCCCATAATCCCCACATGTTGTGGGAGGGACCCAGTGGGAGGTAATTTAATCCTGAGGGTGGTTACCCCATGCTGCTGTTCTTGTGTTAGTGAGTCATTTGTCACAAGATGTGATTTATTTATTAAATAAAAGGGGTTTTATTCCCCATTTTGCTCAGTACTTCTTCCTGTTGCCTTCATGTGAAGAAGGATGTGTTTGCTTCCCTGCACACCATGATTGTAAGTTTCCTGAGGCCTCCCCAGCCACGCAGAACTGTGAGTCAATTAAACATCTTTTCATCATAAATTACCCGGTCTCAGGCAGTTCTTTATAGCAGTGTGAGAATGGACTAATACAGATATTAAATGGTCAGTTTATCCACAATATCAAGTGGATTTGGTGAGACCCTATAGTCAGGACAAGAAACATTCTTCTTTCAGATAGCTGTGGCTCACTTTCTTATCTCCTTCAAATCTTTGCTGAAATATCACTTTCTCAATGAGGACCATGCTGACCACTCTACTTAAAACTGCAAATTCCTCCAACCTACCACCTTGTTCACCCTTACCCTGCTCCATTTTATCCTGAGCTCTCGTCATCTTCTAGCTTCTTTTTCTCCTTACTCCTTACCTCAGAATGTAAGCTCCATGAAGAAACATGTTTTGCTCCTCCATCAGTGTTTCCCAAATGTCTACACTGTACATGGCATATGGTAAGTATTGAATGAATTACAATTAATCAATCAAATTAATATGTGTTATAGAATTCCTATCTTAATTGAAGACACAAATTTGACTTTTTAGCTAGGTGGTGTGAGGAGGGGAGAGATATATAGTAACTAACATTTATCAGAATCTGTCTACAAAGCATCAGATAATGTTGATGGGTGTTTTACTTCTCTCATTTAACACTTATATGAACCCTGCATGGTAAGCAACTATTATGATTTCAATAATAATGAAATTGGGAGTCAG
>NW_026652731.1:0-15442 GCF_009828535.3 Hylobates moloch
GATAGATAGATAGATAGATAGATAGATAGATAGATAGATAGATAGAAATAATGTTTAGAGTCAATATCTTTCAATAGATTAACTACATAAGCACAGGGTTTATATCATCACATTTTTTGCTATATGCCCAGCACTGAGGCCCCATAATTGGGATTAGATGCCATATTAGTTTCCAGAGGCTACCATAAAAAGTTCTACAACCTGGGTAGATGAAAACAACAGAAATGTATTCTGTCATAGTGCTGGAGGCTTGAAGTCTGACATCAAAATGTTGACAGGGCCGTGCTCCCTCTGAAACTTGTAGCAGAAAATCTTCCTTGCCTCTTTCTATCTCCTGGTGGTTCCTTGGCACTTCTGGGTATTCCTTGGTTTGTAGCTGCAGCTGTCTAATCTCACAAGCAGAGAATGCCACCTAGCATTCTCTGCTTGTATGCCCGTGTCTCTGTTTTTTCTCCTTTTCTCATAAGGTCACCAGTCATAGTGGATTAAGGACCCACCTTAGTCAAGTATGACCTCATCTTAACTAAACTAATTATATCTGCAACAACCTATTTCCAAATCAGGTCACATTCTGAGGTTTTAGGGGTTACAATTTCAACATATCTCTGGGATTCACAATTCAACCCCAAACAGACACTTAAATAATAGTTGGACAAATGATACAGTAGGATACAAGGGCCTGTTTAAAATATTTAGTGTAAGAATAGATGCAGACACAAAAAGTTTTCCATTTTTGAACCACTGGAAAGCAGATCTAGCCTGTGTTGTATGCCAGTAAGAGTGACCCTTTAAAAATGAGACACTACAATGCAGACATTGGGTAGTGTCAAATTAAAAAGTAAAGAGTTGGGATTTGCTGCTCTCTAGACCTCATCTGTTCTTTAGATGATATTTGAGATGTAACATCCTCAGCCTCAGAGTCTGTGAAAGCCATCAGTGAGCCCGATGGCAGAGCCAAACTTAGACATCTTTTGCTGCTTTAAGTCCAGCCAGTTGCTGATCTTAAAGTTCCTTCTTTGCTCACTAAGAAGTGAGGACCAATTGTATTATGTATAGAGGCTGACTTATCTTGAAGCTAATGAAGATTAAGTTTCAGGGCCTTTCAATGGCATGGGCCCCTTCCAGGGACTTGCACCTAATTTAGTTTCACTTGTGTTATATGCATTTTTAAAGGATTTTTGTCCAGATTTTATAAGTTATAGGCCTCACAAAACCTAGATATACCTTTGAACAAATTCTAGGGGTGGCTAGTTAATTATCGTACATTTTGAATGGCAGACTTTTAGCTCTCCAGAAATCTAAAACAGTTCAACAGAAATGGTAAAATGAAATCAACACATTCTGTGTTGGCATAATCATAATCAGTGTCTTAGTCTGTTCTCACACAGATATAAAGAACTGCCTGGGACTGGGTAATTTACAAAGGAAAGAGGTTTAACTGACTCACAGTTCCACAAGGCTGGGGAGGCCTGTGGACACTTACAATCATGGTAGAAGGCAAAGGGGAAGCAGGCACCTTCTTCTCAAGGCAACAAGAGAGCCAGCAAGCTCAGGTTAAACTGCCACTTTTAAACCATCAGATCTCGTGAAAATTCCCTCACTATTAGGAGAACAGCATGGGGAAAACTGCCCCCATGATCCTCCAACCAGGTCCCTCCCTCAACACATGGGGATTACAATTGGAGATGAGATTTGGGTGGAGACACAGAGCCAAACCATCTCAATCGGAGTGCCTTGTTCTCTATGGTGCCTTACCAGTGGAATACTAGCCTCTTAATTTTTTTAGTTACTCAGAATGATAAACCACTGTCCCAGCTTAGCAATGGCTGGAAAGAGGAGGTTACAAAAAGAAGGTGACTGGGGATTTAGTGGCCTTTTACTTTGGTAGATGTGTGATGAGTATTGTTACTTTCAGTGAACCTGTAATAGGAGCCCAAAAGACACAAAGGGTTAAAGAATGCAGGTTACATGAAGAAACATGAACCAAGTGCAACTTCAGCGAAGTCACCCAAGGCAGCACTGATGAAGAGACTGCTAACTAGATAGCTGGAGAAGCACATAAGGGATTTTTTAAGTGTGTGATACTTCTCTATGTTTCCTTTTGGATCTCACCCCCACAAGAGCTTGTTGTCCTTAGTTTACTTATGTTTTATTTAGGGAAATTTGAAGAACTAAACCTTTCAGAAATCAAAATAAATGTTAAATAGTGGAATTTCAAATTCTGTGGTATTCTGAGACAAAATATTTTCTATTGAAGATTATGATGGACATTCCTTCAATATAGCGCACTGGTATCATCAACCCTGCCACAGTATTTGGGTTTCAGAGCTTACTCCATACCATCTGATAGTCAATTATTAAGCTGTCTATATTTTATCTCTAATTTTCTCACTTACTTCCTTTTCAAATCCTTACCTATCTTGCCTCAATTTTCACCCTAATCCCTTATTTCTGGTTTAGTATTGCTTAAAATACTGTTGGCCTTCATCCATCACCTTCTTTGGTTCTTTGCTCCGTTCCCAACTTCTTGTTGAGGTTTCTCTAACATATTCTGTAATGCACCTAACTGTGCCTCAAACCCACCCCTGAAAACCGCCTTACCCTGTTTTTCTTTTCCTTTTCTCCAACCTGCTAACCTACTGGGATGCAAAGAGATTAAGTGGTTTGCTTAGCAACACATGCAAAAGTAAGGCAAAAATTAGAACTAAATTATCTGTCCTATTTTTCTTTCAAACTTTAATGCTTTATGTAGAGTTTTTTACATGATAAATAATTCCCACAAATATTTAATTTTTTTTTCCAGAAGATAACCACTTCATGAGAGATCCAGAATAGAAACTGCTTATTCCAATAGGGAAAAATATTCACAGTGCTGCTTTCTTCAGCTTGCAAGGAATGCACAAATATATTTTTGTAACACAATATGCTTATTAGTCATTATATGAATTAAATTGCCTCCCTTGCATCAATATTATAACTGACATGGAAGCAAAACTTTTATCTTTTTCAGATAGTATCAACTATTTAAATGTGCCCTTTAATTTTCACTATATTAAGTTTATTTTTGGACTTTAATCATGCTTTCTTGAATTTGCTTGGTTATTCATATCATAGGTCCCTATTAATACTGAATAAGAAGATTTTCAATAACAAATTGCTATTTGTTGTTGAATACTTTCAAAATACATTTGTAATGAAATAACTTCCCAGACTGCTTTTAATTTTGAAGTTGCATTTTGATAAAATAAATTTATTCAATTTTATATTACTAGTTGCCACCATCACTAATGATATCTTTCCTATTATAATTAGGTGCCATTTTGGTCTCTGTTTTAGTAGCATTACCTAGTCAGATATACATTATGTTATTTTGATACTACATTTTAAATGTTTGGAAATTGAGAGTCGTAACTACAAGGAAAATATGCATTTCTTTCTAAAGCTGCAAGCAGGCTCTGAGTGTTTGAGTTCCATAAGCTGCATGGGGTAGAAAATTTTGTATGCTTTTTCACTATTTAACCTGAAGTTCAGAACACTGTCTGGTACATGGTAGATGCTCAACAGATTTTAGAAAAATTAAAAAGGAAAGATGACACTAAACAATTACTGATGACAATGTTTCCAGAGAGACTAATTTTCATTCTTTTCTCAAAATGTTTGGTCTAAGACTCTCATACTCCCTCTGAAGACTCAGTAGGCTTCTATGATACATCAATATTAACAATCTTTGTCGATTTTATAGATCAAGGGTGAACAATTGTCATAAAGAAATTCTTATACATGGTCCAAGAATAGTGAACAATATCCTTCTCAGTATAGTCTGTTTCATCAGTATTTAAGTGAAAAAGCCAATTGCCAAACATTTTAATTGGCTTCAGTAAGGATTGGCACAAGTAGTGGGAAATAAAGCCTTGATGTATTCCAGTACATACAAATCCACTAATATATATTAAAACACACACACACACACACACAATTATATAAAATCTAAAACACTTGTGGAAGTAGTGAGTACCTGTGCCATGGTAAAGCTGTTTTCTAGAAAATACATGATATCCCGAGGGTCCACAAAACAGATTAAAAGCGACTTGGCTCTTTGGAGTTGCAAAGCTCTCCATACAGCGTTAGAATCCGTGATAAATTTCATTTCAAATGAAAACACTTGCTTCCTAAAAAAATGCCTAGGGAAAATTAAAGTCTACTCATTTGAGGGATTTGACTAATTGGTTTTTATATGTTAATAAAACTCAACCTCAGCAGCTACATGCATTAAACCTGAGGGAAATATCTCTTTACTTGGAGAGTAAAGCGTAAGTGAAGGGAGAGAGTGAGGATAGGACCAGCTCTTCTGTTCCGGTAGGACATCTTTTATGTCTTCGGATTGCAAAGTGGTGCTTAGAAAGAATGGGATTTTAGAGTCAAGCCCATGTAACCAGAGGCAGCAATGGCAGAATTCACTGTCTTCCACGGGAGTAAAACTAACACGTTTTGAACACTCACTCCACCACGTCATAATGCACATGAGAGATGCTTTCTTATTTTTTTTGCTTTCTATGAAATTGAAGAAATATAAAAAATATGGAAATCACTGGCTTCAAAGAGAAATGCTTGAGCACTTATAAACCCCTAAGGTAGCATCATACTTGAATACAAATTTGCTAGTAATGGTTTCTAATTGAAATATGCCCAATCAATAAGTATCTCTTCAAAATCATGTTAGTGTGTTTCTTGAAAAGACTGACATAGTACATTGGGTGGAATTTGGGGAAAGTTGAGAAAGTAACAAACAAGAGAAAACTTGCCATGCTTGTCTAGAGATGAAAGCCAGTTTCAGAGCTCAGCAGAATCTAAGCCTAATTTTGAAAGGAGAAATAGATACATATATATCATGTTTGTTAATTAAAAAAAAAATTTTGTTCAATTACCTCCTTAGGCTACTTTTTTTTTCAGAGATCTTTTTTAAGACTACTTTTACTAAGATCACCAAAGAGGAATGCTCTAATGCCCAAAATCTGAAAGTTTTGCCACATTCATGAGCCATTAAAATTAAAAATGTTATCGACCTACTTTTCTGCTGTGAAATAAAAATTCACTCTAGGAAATATATCCTTCTTCAGCTTAAAGCCTCTATTACCATATACTGCCTTAGCATGAATCACCATTTCTCTACACCTGTTTTTCTGCATTTAACCCATTCTTAATTAGTTCATTTCAACATACACATCTTATATGACAAATGTGTAATACGATTCTGACATTATGTTCATATCTGTACATTTTTACAAGATATTTATTCAGAACAGAAAGTCTCTCCATTAATTATCAACATGTAATTATATGTATATATAATTATTTTCACTCTGAATTTCAAGTCACATGCCTAGGATAAATTTCCCTAGATCCCATTAGTAACAAGTAATTACTTTTTTGTATAAACTCATGCTGTATTTTCATGTATAGTTCTATTCAGCACTCAATTCTGTTCACTACGGAATGGATATAATCATTTCCTTTAACTGCCTTTTCTGTTTTGTTTTGTTTTTGAGACAGAGTTTCACTCTTGTCGCCCAGGCTGAAGTGCAAATGGCACTATCTTGGCTCACTGCAACCTCCGCCTCTGGGTTCAAGAGATTCTCCTGCCTCAGCCTCCCTAGTAGGTGGGATTACAGGCATGTGCCACCATGCCTGGCTTTTTTTTTTTTTTTTTTTGGATTATTAGTAGAGATAGGGTTTCATCATGTTGGCCAGGCTGGTCTCAAA
Source organism: Hylobates moloch (assembly GCF_009828535.3). Lineage (NCBI taxonomy): Eukaryota > Metazoa > Chordata > Mammalia > Primates > Hylobatidae > Hylobates > Hylobates moloch. The sequence continues at coordinate 5,761 of NW_026652731.1, forward strand.
CTCCTGAACTCAGGTGACTGGACTGCCTCGGCCTCCCAAAGTGCTGGGATTACAGGCATGAGCCACTGCACCTGGCCAAACTGCCTTTTCTATTAAGACGAAAATATTTTCTGAGAAAAACTGGATATTACTCATCTTTTTCATTTCCCTCCATTTCCAATACTCAAGCTTAGGTTTAAGCGTATCATAACATACTCCAGCAGAGTTCAATCAGAAGACACTGGGATCCAACTGGAAATGTTACAAACTCAGTTTGGGGAATGGATCAGCCTATACCATTAGAATAAGAGAGGTAAGCTATTCAGATATGTATGGTGCTAACTGATCTAACAAGTTTCATGACGATTTAAGCAATATTTTAAAAACGAAGATTCAATGACCAGACAAGGCATACTTTTGTGGAATGTTAATGTTGAATTCCAGAAGCTGTGGGACACATTCTACAGATACCTGCATAGGAGTCAGTCTGCCAAACAACGACTGGAAAACAGAAGTGCTCCTGTTCTAAGGATGACAGAGCCACAAGGAAACAGAACGGGAATTGGGCCAGGTCCCTAGTCTTCAAGCCAAACTACACAAGAATAACAAACATGGGATAGCGGACATGTCAGAAAGGGATCTGTATTGATTGGACCAAGGGAGTGGGCAGAGGAAGAGGAGAGCTGAGTTAAGGGCAACATAAGCACCCAGAATGTCATTCTTCCCAAGTGCAGTCTCCAAGAGTACAAAACTTCCTGCCATCTGCATGAGTAAACTGATTATAATCTAACCAAGATGGTGGAGGTGAGATATAATACATCAATATTATCAATCTTTGTCGATTTTATAGATCATAGATAAAGGCAAAACCATCCCTGCCTTTATCAATAAAAGCTCAGTAAAGTGAGTGACACTGAACCTTGTATATCCTAGGGTATAGCGGTGAGAAGTTGGGGAGTCAGAGGCAGGGACTGCCAAAGAGTTACTCAAACATTATAGAATTACTCAAACACTACAGAATTTGTATTCTATAATTAAAGCAATCATAGAAATCACATGATTTCTATCATATCAACCTTCAAAAAAACATGTCACAATGTTAGAGAGTGGTATTATCACCATTGTAATAACGAACCATGAGCATTAGCTGTTATTTTAGTAAATTACAATAGACAGTATTTGCATTGCTAAGGAAACTGCTACAAAAATCCTAACAGCATTTCAACCAAACCTCTCTCTAACAGTACTGGCTTTCTAAGAGAATGTGTGTCCACCTATGAGAGTAACTCCTTAACATCATCGCGTTACCTATCTAAATCAAACTTAATTCTTCATACTAAATGGTAGCTAACTTTACTAATATTAGAGCTACATTAGTTTTTATTAACATCATGCATCATAGAAACTCCACAGGTAACACAGCGTACAATGAGATGTATGCATGCAAACAAAATTAGGCTATGTTAAGCCCATTGTATGGATAATGTTTATCTGGTATCCCCAATTTAGAATTAAAAATGATTCAGTTATACACTCGCGAAATATTTATTATGATTCTACCATATAAAGGAGAATGTTTTGGAGATTTGGGATAACAATATTAATGATGCATAACATCTATTTTTAAGTTTCACAGGGTATTGCAAAAAATGAATTTATAAACAAAAAATAATTGTAATAATCAAATAAAGTTTAATGTAGAGAAGTAAAACAAAAATGAAATTATTAATATTTTATCTACCTGGAATCACAGAAGACTTTCTGAAGAAGTTATGTCTGAGATGAATGTTTTGAAATAAAGTGTAATTGTATTTGGATAAGATTTGAAATTAGATCAAATGAAGAAGACAGCAGGGGTTAAGGAAAGAACTAGTGAAATAGCATGCTGTGTTCCATGAACCAATCAAATCTGGTATTTAAAAGTACAGTAAGATGGTTTTCAAGATATGGATGGCTGAGGATGCGATAATAGAAGCAAAATGTTAGAGGGCATGGCATTCTAATAGACTAGGATTTTATTCTATGGGGCAATTGTCAAAACATTTAATCTATAAAAGGTAACTACTCAACTCTTGTAGCATGAAAGCTGTCATAGGCGATGTGTAAATGAATGTGCGTGAGTGCCTTCCAATAAAACTTTATTTACAAAAAAACAAACAGTAGGCAGATTTAATCCACAGGCCATATAATTGTTTAACTATAATTGAACAGTCACAGTTCAATCTCTCTAACAAAGGATCAGAAATCACTGAATAATATCAATGTACTGAAACAATAATATTTAATATCTGAAAGAATATTCTGGCAGTTACGTATTGGACAAGTAGGGAGATGCTAGAATGAGTTAGAGAAATCATTTCTGCAATAATAAAGTTACTCTCTTTTGGTAACTCAAGGCATTACAAAAATATTTGAATGGAAAGAATGGGTTATAACAATATTTAGGAGACATAATCAATGTGACGTGGCAGGGGATACAGTATGTGCTGAACCACGGAATAGGCAATGGAAAGTGAGGTAATGTGGAAGAACAGACTTAGGATGAAGGGGAAATGAGAAGCTCAAGACTAGACCCCATGGGGCTGCAGTATCAGACGAGGTTATTTGCAAACACCGGCTTAGATCTCAGTAGATGAATCCTGCTGTTAGCTGACCATTGAGAGTTAGAGTCGTGAGGATGATAATACCTGAGAAGGCCGTATAGAAATTGAAAAACACTACAATGGACATCTGTTCACTGCAGCCACAATTCACACCTTTTTCCTTAAACAGTACATACATTTCCTATGAGAAATCTATCCTCCTGTATTCAGAGCCCACAGCATTGATTCAGATGGATTCTACCCAATTCAGAATTATTAATTTAAGGGCCCTGATGGGTCTGACCTGGTAGTTCTCCATTCTGAAGGGGATGTTACAGGTATTTATTTCCCTAGATTGAGGGATGTTAAGCACCATCAAAGGCCCAGACATTATTGCACAAGAAATTGTCCTATCCAAAATGTCAGTGCCAAATGCCGACCTAAGCTAGTTAGCACACTCCACTGATTCTTAGGATCCTCTAGACAGTAATTAGAATGACTCTTTTCAGTCAAATACCACTGGGGCTTCACAGAGAGGGAACCTTGGGTTTTCCCCTAGGTTTGCATCCAGAAACTTGCAGTTTGGCTCTGTTCTTGCCCACTTGCTGGCGTATTTTGTGTAAAAACGAAGCCTCCACGCAGGGCAGGAGAGCAGAGTCAGCCCTGCAGAGAGCCAAAGTGGATCTTCGTAACACATTTTGGTACTGCAGTGAAGCTAAGCCACCCTGGGACTCTTCAGTTATTTCAGCCAGTAATTTTTCTTTTTGTACAACCAGTGGAAAAGGCACTTCAACTGAAAGAATATCTGGAAAAAAAAGCCAAGAATAGAGAAAGCTGAAGAACATAAACATTTAACATCGAATCAGAATAATAGGATAGAGAGGGAGAAAGGATTAAAAATGGCTAGTGACAGGGAAGAACCAGGATGGAATGATTTTACAAAATTCACATTTTTTGGAATTTTTAATAAAAAGGTCAATGGTGTCATCTGCTTAAGGATAATGAGATTTGCTGAAAAAGTTTTATATGTGACAATAGAGAAGCCATTGCCAAAATCTGGCCACTAAATTTCATGTAAAGAAACCAGATGAGAACTTTATTACAATTGCTTTTTGGGCCCATCCAGTTATATAACTACTTTTACCAAGACGTGAAGAGAATACTTACTCAGTACATTACAGTGAAATCAAGATAATGGAAAATTACTGATAATATATTTCTGATTAAAATGTATAGAGACTCCAAGTCAGTCACTTGAATCATAAATATACATACACAAGCATATATATATTCTAAACATAAAATACCACTATAACTACTGTTCACAGTTATAGTGATGTGGTGGATTAATGACAAACTATGTTTATCAGGAAATGTACATAACACTAAGAGTCAGCTCATGGGCAGGGCTTTGCCTGGCTTGCATAGCGTCTTCCCTTTTGCCATCATCAAACATGGTATCTGTATTAGTGCATTCTCACACTGCTACCTGAGACTGGGTAAGTAATATAGACAGGAGACTTAAGTGACTCACAGTTCTGCAGGCTGTGCAGGAAGCGTGGCTGAGGAGGCCTCAGGAAATTTACAATCATGGCAGACAGCAAAGGGGAAGCCAGCATGTCTTACATACTGGGAGCAAGAGACAGAGAGAAAGAAGGGGGAAGTGCCACACACTTTTCAAGCAGCCAGATCTCGTGAGAACTCTTATCATGAGCCAGGAGGAAGTCTGCCCCCATGATTCAATCACCTCCCACCGGATGCTTCCTCCAACACTGGGAATTATAATTCAACATGAGATTTAGATGGGGGCACAGAGCTAAACCATATCCGTATCATGTACTGCTCTTCCAGTGTCGCTCGAGCCAACTGGTGCAACATGTTAATTAAAGCCACGTTGTCACTTTCCTCTATAACCTTGGAGTAAAGAATGAAGAGCTAATGATGTATTCGGGAAGATGCAAACAGAGGCAATCCTATAGGTTAGATGAAGAGAAAATGTTTCCACAGAAGGTGAGAAGAATACTATGCTTGGGTTGAAAAAAAAATAGGGTATGAGACACTAGGGAAAAAAGAAAAGACTTCAAGAAAAGAGGATAGAAAAGGATATGGTGGCCAGTGATAAGAAATGTGTTTACTTCCCCTAGTGATTGGTTGGTGGGTGAACCACAGGTTTCTGAGTGAGAAAGGCAAGCCAACTAATTGCTGAGACCGCCACTGCCTGGTATTGTGGTCCAGGCATAAGTGTGAAATCCCCAGGGAATTGTAGCATGAGTACTGCAAAAGTTAGCAGGGCAACGTGGAAGTAAAAATGCCATGATTCTCAAATACTAAGCAACTGTAAACTAGGTCAAACCCACACAAATTCAGGAACTTGGTAATAACAGGAGAGAAATGTGCCAGTTTCTCATACTAACAAGGGAGTTAATGATGCATTATGTTAATTAAATTTATTAATTTAATCCTGGGGTGTCTTATAAGTTATCTTCTCAATACCTGGGGAAACCCAATAACCTGGAGAAAGTCAGGCAAGAATGAAACATTGTTACTGGAATCTGAGATGGTGTTTTAGCATTAGAGACTTACATATTGCTTCATATAAAATTACCCAACATTTATGCTCTTAAATTAGCTTGCCATCAAGGATAGACTCACAGTTAACATCCAACTTATGAACATTTTAAAATAAGACAGTACTATATCTCCTTTCTACTGTCCAGTTGGAAAAATGCTCTTGTTGCAACTGGTCATGAATATTAGAGACTAGCTTATTATTTCTATTCTGTGTTACAATTGTGAGTGCTGTATGTACTTCCCAGGCTTTTGCAGACGAAAGGATAACTTCTGCTAAGCTTATTACTTTTAAAAAATCAACAAAACATAAAAGCTTTTTTTTTTTTTTTTTTTTTTTTTGACAAAGTCTCACTCTGTCGCCAGGCTGGAGTGCAATGGCACAATCTTGGCTCACTGCTCACTGCAACCTCCGCCTCCCAGGTTCAAGTAATTCTCCTGCCTCAGCCTCCCAGGTAGCTGGGAATACAGGCGTGCACTATCACATCTGGCTAATTGTTTTGTATTTTTAGTAGAGACGGCATTTCACCACGTTGGCCAGGCTGGTCTTGAACTCCTGACCTCATGATCCACCCAGCTCGGCCTCCCAAAGTGCTGGGATTATAGGTGTGAGCCACTGTGCCTGGCCTATAATCTTTCTTATGTTGCCCTATCTTCACCTTCCTCTCCCACCTTCTCCCCCCATGGGTAAAAATATCCGTTAGGCCATTTATTTGTATTCGATCCATGGGCTATTGTCCTGCCCAAGCCCCTTCCCCACTTACATCCTGAAAATACGTTAGTATTCCTTTCAAGCCCTTTTTCATAACAAATTTTTTTGTTATAAATGTCATGTATTTTTGCAGAATCCTCCATTAGAATGATACATACACATACATAGAGAAGGATCACATGTTAATTGATAAAGTCTACTAAATTGGTACATTAACAAGGAAAACAAAAAAGCATTTATAGAAGTGAAGGGAAAATTTTCTCCCTTTTTTATTGTTAGTTAAATATCCGGAGACTTACTCTGCTACCATGTTCCTGGAACTGACAAGTCTTTATAACTGAGATAACTCTCCTAAAGTTCTAGGGAAGGTTCATGAAATAGAGCTTGTCTGAATTCCTTTGTTGTCACTTACTGACCAGGAACATAAACCAGAATGAACTGAACACAGTATGTGTAGCCCTGCCCGATCTCCATTCTCTTTTTAAATCATGTACAATGCAAGCTGTCATTTCATTGTTCCACAACAATGAATTTCCTGCAGCCCAAACTTGACACAGTCAGTTGACTCATTTAATAAATTTCTGTTACCTTGCTGTTTATTACCTCCTGAAGAGAAATTCTTTATTAAGACTCTAATACTGAGTCCTGTCCTTTTTCTGTCTCAGCCCATTTCTTTTATGGACTCACTGCTTTCTGTGAGGTCCTGCTCTTGCAAAGTCATGGGGATGTTATAAAAATATTTGTCTTAATTCAGGTTCCCACAGTGGCAGATTTTGAGCCAAGAATTCAAGTGCAAGTGATTTATTAAGGAAATGCTCCCAGGAAGTAGTGGCAAGGGAATAAGAAACAGGATAGGGAAGCAGGAGAAGCCAAATCTGCCTGATGCTGTGGAGAGCTCTGGAATGTAAATTATGCCCCTGAGTTTGCTCTGTGTTAAGACAAATGAGCACCGTGTTTGCACTCCAAATAAGTAATTATTGGCTGCAGGCTTCCTCAGGAGTACAGAAACGACATAAAGTCCTAGACGCTTGTGACTTCTCCATATGAGTAAGGGGGCTCTGGTGGCCAGAAATTATCCCCTGAAGAAGGCTGCAGGTCCAAGTAGCAGTAAAACACACAGGAGCTTGGCAGGGATGATGGACACACAAAGTTCATAAAAAAGGATCAACGCTGACCTGGGCAGGCAGGACTTGCAGAATGGTGGTATGAGGAGCTCAAGGAAACCTCTCTTCCAGAGAAATCGATTTAATTAGACAAACTTAGCAAAGAGAATCCTCCAGGTCAATTCTTCCTGGAGATTGACCAAAGAGCTTATGGCAAACAGAGAGGCATTTGTTCAACAAAATCTGCAGAGCTAGACGAGAACAATTGGAGGCCACAGCATTTGAGTTAGATACTGCACCCACCCTGGACAGTTCTATGTTGACGAAGAGGGATTTCAGCAGGCTCAACAGCTGAGGGACAGCTTTCACCTCCCTAGGTTCGGGGTGTGGTGCAGCTATTCTATATGGATTTGGCAACTTAGTTGAACATTGGCATATCACATCCTACCTGGCTCCATCCTGTAGAAGGTCTACACTGGGTGAACTGGGGCATAATATGTGTTGAAGGTGATGCACTCACATGTGCAGTATCTTTGACATTTGAGAGGTATGAGTAACTAGTAACTATAAGGACTATGAAACTGGGTGGTAGTTGTTGCTGAATGCCGCTGATGCATTATAGAGAGTAGATTCAAGCCAGTTTATTATTACCTTGAAACAAGCTTAAAGGGTTCCATGACTGCATTTAAGAGACCCTCGTCACCTGCAGCTGGAGAACTGATATAACAGAAAATAGGCACAGAACTCAATGATATAAGTGATCAAATTTCAGGGAAGGCAACATTTTCAGGCTCAGCAAATGCCCCATGTCTACACCGAAGCTAGAAATAGGGATATCTGGACAGAATCCTAAATGTCTCGATTCCTCTGGCTCTTGTGAGCTTGTCTAAGAAATATGCTTGTGAGAGGCAACTGGCATTATTACTAACTCAATAGATTGTCTTTTTCTAATGCTTGAAGCTGATGGTAAAAAATGAGGGTTTCTATATTGCCAGTAGGATGAATAGATACCAGACAAGCAGAGGCAAGGTGGGTGTAATTACCACAGAGGGTGACACATTTGTAATGGCAGTCAGTCTGGAATCATCAGGTCCTTACAGGAATATATGGTGATGGCCAATAGACTATGATATTCCTAAGGGCAATATAGATGGGCAGCCAGACAAACCATTGCTTAGTGTATATAGTTAAAGGACTAACAGAAAACTGAGGTCAGCTTCTTCAGTGGAAACACATGCAGTATTTGCATGTATGATTTTGGATACAAATGGTACAGGCTTCATGGGACCGTGAAGCAATGTTATCACAATGGACAAAGCCTAAGAATTTACACATACTGCCCTATATCTCTACCTGGATTTCTCTATTTTTTCTCCATTTTGGAAAGCCAAAATGGAAAGCCAGGCAGAAATGGCTGGCCTAGAACTTTTTAAAAAAATATTATCATGATAGTTTAAAAAGCAAAGATACAGTGAAAATTTAAAGGTCTTTCTCAGAGAGCTTTCACCTCAGAGAGCTCTCAGAGATCATGTCCAATCCCCTTTAAATGTTTAAGATATTGTAAGCGTTAAGAAAGAATGTTTTTGAGAATGAAAGAAAGATGTTTGAATGTGTTTTCATCTTGATCTGGTTAAACAACAAACAATAAATTTTATGATGTTAATTTAAAAATACTTCACGTTGAATGTATAAAATATTCAATCTCTATTTTCACTCTAAAAAACTGCATTCCACTATAAAAAGCAATAAGTGGTCAGCATCTTTGAGTGGCACATTGCAGTCACAATAATTTCAGTATCTATTTTGATAACTGCTCTTGGTATCTTCACAAAATGCTTTGCTCAAAATCTTTATAAGCGGGATTTCAGACATAAAAGTTATTCTCTCTCTCTGGTATAAGGGGCAACCAGTTTGATAGGAATGGCATGACAGACATAAACATAAAAATTTCAATTATAAATATAAACTTTCATGTCTTTTACCTTGTTTATTCTTACCAATGGATGTTCATGTAATTTGTCAATGTCCTAATCTATTTATAAATATTCCCAATTATAAAAGAAGCGGATTGGCAAATATTTCTAAGGTTTAGTGATAAATTTTGCCATCAGTCATGTCAATAAAGGTAATTCAACATTTATATCCTCTCATACAATTCTTATTCATCTATAAAAAATAATATTTTTCTATAAAATAACACTCAGTACTTTATGATAAATTATATTAAAGATATCAGAATTATTTCAGATTAGATTTTACAGCTATCTGAATCTAAATTTAGGCAAAGTGCAATTATGAAAATGTTGTTTCATAGCATCATTTTTTTGTGATGATCTTATATGCTCATTTAAGTTCAGCTTTCTCTTTAATTTCCTGTGCCAATGAATTTACTCTTCTTACAAAATGGAACGTACATCTCTGCGAAAAAAATAAATTATCTAGTAGTATCACAACTCAATGGGAGGAAATAAATAACAGAAAATAAAGTCAAAATTAACTTTACAAATAAGATTTACCAAAGTAAAGATATACAATAGTAGAGAGAACAAAATACTGACTTGTGATTTATATGTGAAAGAAGCATTTGTACTAAACCCATGTGAAACCTTGGAAAATTGCTTAAGGTCTTCAGCTTTAATTTTCTTACCTTTTACATCAAAATTCCAAAATCTTGTCACAATCAAGTAAATAAGAACATTTTTCTAAGGTTTTTTTTTTTTTTTTTTTTTTTTTTTTTT
>NW_026652731.1:15542-26334 GCF_009828535.3 Hylobates moloch
TTTTTTTTTTTTTAAGATGGAGTCTGGCTCTGTCGCCCAGGCTGGAGAGCAATGGTGTGAGCTCGGCTCATTGCAACCTCTGCCTCCCCAGTTCAAGTGATTCTCCTACCTCAGCCTCCCGAGTAGCTGGAATTACAGGTGCATGTCACCATGCCCAACTAATTTTTGTATTTTCAGTAGAGACAGGGTTTCACCACGTTGGCCAGGCTGGTCTCGAACTCCTGACCTCAGGTGATCCATCCACCTTGGCCTCCCAAAGTGCTGGGATTACAGGCGTGAGCCACCACGTCTGTCCTCAAATATTTATTACTCAGATAAAAAATGTGTATCACCTTTGAGAATTTTGGAAACATCTGGGGTATGACTTTCTAATAATCACATTAACACTATTATGACTATTTAAATATTATTTGATCAAAACTTAAGCAATTTAAGAATTAGTAGAAGTAGGAAAGAGATGGTTAGTAACAATTTAAAATATACTCTCTCAGTCTGGGAAACATAGGGAGACTGTCTATACAAATAATTTAAAAATTAGCCAGGCATAATGGCATGTGCCTCTGGTCCCAGCTACTCAAGAGGCTGAGGTGAGAGGACTGCTTGAGCCCAGGAGGTCAAGGCTGCCATGGGCTATGATCATGCCACTGCACTCCAGCGTGTGTGACAGAGCAAGATGCTGTCTCAAATAATAATAATAATAATAAACACTCTCTCATTTTATCAAAATAATAACTCTGGAAAAGAAAAAAATAAAGTTATCACAGTTTAATCTCTTGTAGATATACTAATTACAGACTATTGGGCAGTGAGTCAATGGTATTTGCTGTGGGAGAGTCCTTATTGATGGAACACTATTCACAGGATATACCTGGGCTGTCTAAGCTGCTCATAGTAAAGAAACCTGAGAATTGTGGATTTATGAGGGATAGCTCCCATTCACAAGATTAAATGAGCCATCCAAAAAATATCAACTAGACTATGTAACTATAAATGGTGCTAATTCATAATATAATATTTGCTTTCTGTGTAAGTAAAGTGACTGCATGCATTATTTGGAGACTTCAGACATGAAAAAACTTATATGCAATATGTAGGGCAAAGATTTGAAATGAGGAGTAGTTGAAGAACTGTGCTGATAGATTTGGGCCTCTTTCAACTTCACTGTGCCCCTTGTCATTACCTGAATGGTGGAAATTATTAGTAGAGCTCAATTCTAAGTACGATACCTTATTCTTTCAAGCCTGATTTGACAATCTGCTCTTTTGCATTATTCCCAGATGTCAAAGCAAAAGGAGTTTTCTATTTAAAATGCTGCATACATTTTCTAAATTATTTTTGGAGATAACTATGGTTATGTTTGTTTGGAAAATATTTTTTCTAATTAATAGTTGGATAATGCTATTTATTTCTAAACTAGTTTAAGATTCAACATAACAAAAGTGAATTTCAGAAAAGTTTATCATTCATACTAAATATTTAAGCTATAAAATATGTATATATTTTCATTGTGATTCAGGTGATATAAACCCCACTGTCCACCTCTTGCAAACCATAGTGATTTTTTACTTCTGGTATCATCTTAATAGTCACCATGATTTGGAAAATGAAGTACTCAACCACATAAATACAACCACGAAATGGTATAAGCCATGATTCTTGTTTACAACAATTACATATTAAATTATTGCTAAAAATATAATCAATTTAGTATTGAGTGATATTGTGGAGAGAAGAGTTCAAGATAGTGAAATGCTTCTGGTAAAATAAATGACAAAAGAAGTATTAACAATTTGAGGCAGTATATGTTCAAAGACAAAATGTAAAGTGTCAAACATGCTACCAGGAGCATTTTAGGGTAACTTTCATATGCACAAAATAAAAACTCGAAGACTTCAGACATGCAGGAATAGGAAAAATTGCAAATAGCCATATTGTTCAAATTTGTAAGACATTGGCTAATCTCAAAGTTTTATTAGTATTTACCTATGTTTACATATGTAATTCTTTCATCAAAATTAATTTTCATTTAAATCTCATTAAAGGTGTTTCTTATCTAGTATTAGCTTCAGTCACTATGTATGTAGGGTGTCCTTTATTCTGTATTTGGTTAACTAATTATATCATTAATGTCTACCTGCAAAAAATATGCTTCATTTTACTACAGTCATTTTTCTGGGACCTTGAAAAACAACCTGTGCTATGATTTGAAAGTTATATGTGTTTTATAAGTTGTCACTTTGTTTATTTACATCTAACAGTTATAGAGAGAAATTTTCCAAAATACCTTATTTATATGTAAATAAATTATTTACCTTTTCCTTTCTCTGGAAGACAAATTCATTGCTAAGTTCAATTATCACTTCACTCTTATTGCCATTACAGCCAAAGGTATCCTTTGCTAAATATCAAAAAGTACTGAAAAAGATTTATTCTTATTATCTCCTGTTGTCCGTTCTGCCACTCAACTTTTAAGTTGCTTCCACATACTGAAGTAATAACACAACAAAGGGCTAAAGACAAATAAAACAAAAACAGCAAAGAACTACTGCAAAAACACTTGGCCTGATCTCTTCTCAAATTTCAGTATTCTCAAGATTTTAGGTATCAGGGCCACTTTGTACTCTTAAAAATTACTGAGAACCCTTCCTAGAGTTTTCTTATGTGAGTTATAATTATCAATATTTACCATATTAGAAACTAAGACACTTTAAATTGATTAAAATAAAAAATCAGTATGTTTAATATAAATAACATTTTTATGCATAACCACATTTTTTAGAAATACATATTGTGGAGTGTGTCATTATTTTACGTTTTGGTAAATCCTTTAACGTCAGCTGGATTCTCACACAGGCCTCTGCATTCAATTTGTTGCAACATCACTTGTCATGTAGTTTCTGAAAAGCTTAACAGTTTAATATTATTATTAACACTATGAAAATAGGTTTTATTTCCAGAATACCTTAAAAAGGTCTCAAGCAGCCCTAGCTCTCTGCAAACCTTACATTGAGAACTGCTTTTATACTAGAACTGAATTCCAGCCTCAAATCATGACCACTGGGCAAGTGCAGTCAAAGCCTCATCAGTTTAAGAATAGGTAAGTTTCTCTGATCTCATATTATCAGAGAGTGACATATGGGACATTTTCATAAGCCTTGTTCAGTTACAGAGCCTGGACTGCACGACCCAGACATGCTGCCACTCAAGTGCCCCCATTTAACAGCATTTTCTTCTGGTACCCAAGATTCCACCATCATTGAGCTATACCCAGCAACTCAAAGAAATGAGTAATGTTCTTTATGTTGTCCTCCTTGGGTCTAAATCTATGATGATTACATATTTATATCTGACTATATTATATATAATATAGTCAGATATTAATATGTATATTTATACCTAACATATAATATTTATGTTTGAATATTTATGCCTGAAAAACTATTTATTTTGCACTTACTTACCTTTGATTTTTTTTCACCAAAATTCTAGAATTCATGTAAGTATCAATATGGCTCTCTCTACCAGATCTTAGACTCCAATTAAGTTCAGTCCCTTACCAGAGAAGGGACTTTTGTGTACCAAAAGGTAAACCAGAAAACTGCTTTCAGACCCTAAGTCTGTGTGACAGCTATACTTCTAGGAGCCTGCATTCCCATCAATTGCTTTCTGAACTCAAAGTCAATGCTGCTTATAGTGATATCAATATTTAAAGTACATGAAGTATTCCACCTGCTCTTCTTCATCAAGAGAGTGTAAAGGAGCTGTTCTTATGCCATGTGCATTGTCTCTCAGTGCAATCACCAGTCAGATTGCTGCCATCTGAGTTCAGCGTTCCAGTAAGGCTGCCTGGGTTTGACCTGAACTTAACTAGTGGTGAGTTTAAGCAAGTGGTGAGTTTAAGTCACTTAAACTCACCATGCCTGAGTTGCCTATACTACAGAAGGCAGATAACACATGCTAACAGAAATTCTTAGCACGGTGTAAGAGAGCAATCAGTGTCACCTGTTAGATGTACCTGGATCCTTCTTATATAACACAGCTCAACACTTTGCTAGATCTCAAGGGTATTTTAACTTTATCAGAAAATAAAATGGAGAGGGGAAGAATTAAGCCCACCTTTCTGAATGCACTTTGTTGGTATCTGAAGGACCTTCCATCCTAAAATGATGGGTGAAGATTTTTCGTAATGTTCTAAAAAGGCTCATTATTTTCTGATATGGGGAGACTCATTAAAGAGAAACGGTTATCTGGAATCATGTTCTGAATAATAGCATCTAGAATTCAATACTATTTTTTACTTCTACTTAAATATCCCACCTAGCTTTATAGAACTTAAATAAAAATTTCTTAAGGTTGTATTACATTGGGTCACATGTTAAGGTGTGATAGGTTTTAAGTGTGTTTGTGTACGAGCACATGTGTTTATAAGGAGCATGTGTGTGTATTTCCAGGTGATTCAGAATGTCATAAAGATTCTGTCCTAAAAACCTTTGTGATTAAAGAAAATTTTGCCTAACAAGTTCAGATTGTTCATATATGAAATGGGAAGTCCTTGTGGCTATATGCTTCCTTAATAATTAGAGACATGCTTTTCAGGAATATCTGAAAAAGAAGACCCTATGTACAAAAGTAGAGAATACAACCTAGACAGAATTATCCTCTGACAGTTTTTATGACTTTTACTTAGCTCTGGTTTATTAAGAAGCTTTGATTATAATTTTGAATTTTAGTGACCTGGTGTGTGGTTTCAGTTACAAACTATGATTAATCAATGCTTGGTATCAGAAGTTGTCTGTAATCAGATGTAGGTGGATAGAAGGTCTTATTACATATGGACTCTAACTCCCTCTTGATCTAAGTGCAAAGCACTAAAACTCCTAGGCCACAGATTTCCTAAGGCAATCCTGGAGCTAGAAAGGTATTGCTTTAGAAACTGGATTAGAGCTAGAGTTGTGGAAAGAGAGACGAGTGATGGTACATCATATACATACATGCTCATATGCATTCATTCACATATTTAATGAGCACCTATGGCACATTCCGTAATCTAAACAAATACACATGCTCATATGCATTCATTCACTATTTAATGAGCACCTATGGCACATTCAGTAATCTAAACAAGAAAGACACAGCCTTGCCATTGCTAAATTTACTTTATTGTTTTATGCCACCAGGTCAAACAACGTATCCTAAAGCAGAAGAGTTTCAAAAGAATTATGACACTTGTGGAGACCCAGGTCCAGGGTACTCAAGGAGTATAGAAGGGCACCGTTTCACAAACTATGTTGCCTCTCTAAACAAGTTTTTCAAAATCCCAAAACATAAAGCTCAAGCTCAGAGAACATACCTCCACATCACAGGGGCACATAAAGCTTACTTTTGGTCCTGAAAACAATTCTGCAAAGTGAGCGTTGGTTACATTATGATTAGTAATCCTGTGGGCTCATTCTACTCAAAGAGTTACCAATTGGTGTATATGTGAAAAACTCATCCATGTTGACTCTGCCTTGAGGAGTCAAGATGGAGGAAAGCAGCCTTCAGGGACCAGTAGGGGCAAATGATCACAAAACAGAAAAAAAAATAGACTTTTGAAAACATCAGTGCTGTCAAGAGATATGGGAAAGCCCAGCATTCGATGAAGAAGCAGGAAAAGCGTCCGTGACCTGTAGGAATTAGAGGTTATGTGGAAGGATTTAGAAGATGAGGGTGTACCCATTGGAACAGCTGCCTAATACTCAAGAGCCTCAAGCCTTCTGATTTATATATGCAGATACTACATATGGAATTTGTTAAAAATTAGATCGCCTCTACTTTTTGGGTGGTGCGGGTGGGAGGGGAGGAAGCAGTAGGCTAGAATCAATCTTTATACATGTCTAAGTTTCCCTACATAGCTTGCAACCACATGGTATTAAGAACTGAATTAGTGTGTTTTGCACAGAAATCTATTAAAGGCTTCTCTTGCTTTATTGTTTTTTTTTTTAATTTAAGGTAATTTTAGATTCACCTGCTTTTGTAAATAATAATAGAGTAATATTTGTTCCCTAATAGTAACACACTTTGGACTCATTTTCACTATCTAAATAAGCAAATATAAGGAATCTACCCCTAGTTTCATTGTTCAGATAAAAGCAGGCATTTAAAACATAAGCACAGAAAAGTAATAAAAGAAAACATTAGAGAGATTAAAATAATCAGATTGTTTCTTGATGCCAGAATTCCATGTTTTGAAACCATTTGTGGATGGATATGATTTATCTGCATATCAGTTTAATGGAAGCTTCCATGGTTCATATATTATTGATTTTACAGTTTCAATGGGTAGAAATGGCTTTGCTCATATTCACCTTCCTATTTTTCATGAGCTCAAATTTGTGGTCTTTGAATTTTTATGTGAAATTGATCCATGTTATTCTTTTTGTCCTTCTGTAATTAAGTCTCAGAGCTTACACTTTTAAGAGAATTTGCCTCAATGTACAAAATATGTGGCAAATTCCATGGGCATCTGGCAAGTAATGTGCTTTTTAAAAAAATCACTAATTTTTTCCTCATAGAGCTCCTTTATAGGAAGCAATAGTCATACTAATGGGTAGTATTCCTTAGTAAAAATTATGCAATCTTGGAGTAGAAAGGATATAATCAATTATTTCCAAACTCTTTTTACAGATGAGGTAAATAATCCCCAGAGAATAGCAGCAATTTGGTCCTGGACACAGGTGTATAGTATTACACATAATGAGAATCAGGTGTCCTGACCCCTAATCTAATGCTTTGGACATCAGACCAGCTGCCTGCCAGCAATTAGACAATCACCTGTAGTGCCAACATGTATTTAAAAAGGCTTTAAAAATGACAAGTAAAAATTATGTTGACATCTTTAACCATTAACAAAAAGGTGAAGAGAATCCCAACTTCTTCCCCAGACATTGTAAAGGTAAAACATAGAAATTTCACACAAAAAATGTTAGAGGTTTTTAGGGTTGAGGGGAGAGAGAGAGATCTCAATTAGAAAATACTTGGCAACTGAAGAAACTTCAAATATTATTACTATAAAAGAAATCAGAAATATTTCTAGGTTGCTTACATAGAATAATATACTGAAAATTGACTAACGATTACATCTCTCATTCAGATATTTTAAAATTTTATTTCTGTAAATGGGAAGCAAAAGGCATAAAGCCTTCTTTAAATTTAATATTTTAAATTTAGAATCAATTATAGTTTTTTTATTCCTACATCATTACAATATTAACAGGTTTTCTAACATTAGCCACAAGTTCCTGCACCAGTGCAGAATATCTCAATTCAGAGGGTGAATTATGGAAATTAAATAATTATATATAAATCAAATATTTTCACTTCTATTTAAGACCTAATACAGAAAGCTTAAATGTTCATATTGTAAGGAGGAGTTCCCAGTAATGCAGCTATTTTGAGAGCCCTAAGCTAAACTGGGGTTTCAGCACCACATCCACCAGCAGCCCTGACCTACTAGGAAATGAAGGGGAGGTGGATCCACGTGTTTACAGTGTGCCTTTCACAGCTCTTTCTATTACCTGGTGGATGGCCTAATGTCTGGTTGTCTCACCCACGACCAGAAGGTGACTCACAAGGGAAACTTGATTACACCAGCAGATGCCCTTATCGCTCTTGTCTGACCCGTGTGCAGTTTATGCCTGCCTGGCTCTCCCTCTGGTGCCAGGAGGCTGACCTTGTGTTCTCCACAGCTAGGGAAGTCCCTTTTTCTTCGGATGGAAGGTGCAAAATCAACCCACCACCACAGCAGAAAATGAGCTCAAGGATATATTACTTTCAGATTCTGGGAAAGGAGAGTGTAATGAGTTAGGAGAGCAGTAACAAGTCATTCATGCAAGAATGAAGAGGCAGACAGAGAGAAAGAATACGCGTGGCAACCAGCAGTGTATATGTAAAGCAATAGGGTGTGGGTCACTTTAAGTTCATGGGGAAATGTCTGAATGGTCCCTTTAAAGGAGGCAGTGGGAAAGTGGGAGCCCCCACCTGCTAGGCAGGAGAGATGCCTGAAGTTCTTAACTCTGGCCACCAGCTTGAGCCATTTGGGCGTGGCAGAGAACCGGAAACTGTGTCACAGGTAACTGAGACCTGCTTCTGGTCTGAAAAGGTTAGAACTATATTCAAAATAAAGGACAAGACAATACAAAAATCATAGGAATTCACTACAGCAACCGACAAAGTCCTCCAATGTAAGAACACATTTTCTATTCTCTGATGTGCTTTAATTTCATAGGCCATGGTAGCAGATAATGTACATCTCTTTAAAGAATAAAGTGGGGCCACTGTAATAAATATGAAAAACAGATTTGAAGATGTAATTTTATTACAGATTTAATGAAGACTGCAGTGAATTGATTAAAAGAAATAAATTACCTATGGAAATATCCCTATAATATGTTAGTGTATAATTTGCCTGTCTTGTTAACAGAAAAATTCAGACATATTTTTACTTAATATTGCTAAGATCATAGATTAGTGGTAAAGCCATCTATGAAATTCCAATTTATCAACAGCCAGTCAAATTCAATTATATTTTGTAATGCTATGATTTGTTAGTTCCTGCATTTTACTGTCAGTATTATCTATATGTATGTTAAAGTATGACACAAAAACATTATTTTCAAAATGTAACTTCTATGGTAAACTTAATCCTATATTTCACAGGGATTAATGTAAAGCAGAAGCACACACAAATGTACATGCACATTTAAGAACTGTGTTTGCACTTTCTCTTTTTAATAAGTAGAAATCATACTTCATTAAGGTTTCTTGCAAACATGTTTTAAAGAGCTGAACTTTTTGTCATAATGAATTACAACTTGATGAGTTAAAGGAAACAGTAAAGTTGTCAAAATAGGATAAGAAATAATTTTTGATGCTCAACACAAATTCATTGCAGACAATGGAGCACATGTGGTAACTTGGCTCTCGCCCATTTTCTCTATCCACAGCAAATATCTTCTCGAAATAGGAAGCTGCACCACACTTATATCAGGAAAGTATTTCATTGCTAGTGGCAGTGTAGTCAAAAGTTTTGAAACTCTGCTCATTATGTGAAGAAAGAGCTTAACAAGCATGCATGAAATACTGTACTGCCTCTAACTTGCTCTTCTTTCTGGATTTACAGAGTTTAATGAGTCATTTAACAAAAACAGCCTAACTACCCAGGCATATGAAAGTCTGATTCATTCATCACCCAAAAGCCTTAACCACAGGGATGATACAGGGATGTCTTACAAATAGGAATGAGAATTCAACCATTTCTTGCAAGCTGAGTCTCCCACCCTCCAAGTATTGTTAAGGGTTACATAATATATTTTCCCCCTTATCTCTGAATCTTTAAACATTATTTTCTTCAGTCTTAGTTTTATCTTGGAAAAAAAAACCCTGTCCTTTGGTGGCAAATGTTCCTGAAATCTGGGGTGCTACTTCGCTATGCATTAGCTGGATTGGGAACAGTGGTTTATACATAGCAAGAAACAGGAGCTCAGCAAACACATTTGAATAAGGAAATGAATGCATGAGTGAGTGAAAAATGGGAAAGTATCAAATGAAATGGGTACTGATTTCAGTGCGATGGGACTTTCTAAATCTCTCTAACCACTTAGATATCTTAGCTCTTAAGTCTGTTCTCATACTGCTATGAAGAAACACCTAGGACTAGGTTATTTATAAAGGAAGGGGTTTAACTGACTCACAGTACAGCATGGCTGGGGAGGATTGTAAGTTTCTCAGGAAACTTACAATCATGGCAGAAGGCAAAGGTGATGCAAGTACCTTCCTCCCAAGGCGACAGTTAAGAGATTGCAAAAGGGGAAGAGCCCCTTATAAAACCATCAGATCTCGTGAGAACTCACTCACTATCACGAGAACAGCATGGGAGAAACCGCCCCCCATGATCCAATCACCCCCCACCAAGCCCTCTCCCTTGACACATGGGGATTACAATTCGAGATGAGATTTGGGTGGAGACGCAGCCAAACCATAACACTCAGGTATTAACGCATGTCAAAGGGATTGTTACCAGGTTCCTTTTACGGCCAGAGTCACTTGACAATCTAAGTTGCTATTAGAAGTTGAGCACTTCTGTGTGGAAGGACAGAGAAAAAAAAAAAAAATCTTCCCACTCAAGGCACTTACAGGCATAATTAGAATGGGATTGATAAACACAGGAAGACCCAGTGCATTGCCTAGGGAAAGGAGAGGTTAGCGAGATCGTCCATTTCCTCCTACAGATGCTCAAGGACTTCATGTCTAAAACACCAAAAGCAATGGCAACAAATGCCAAAATTGACAAATGGGATCTAATTAAACTAAAGAGCTTCTGCACAGCAAAAGAAACTACTATCAGAGTGAACAGGCAACCTACAGAATGGGAGAAAATTTTTGCAACCTACTCATCTGACAAAGGGCTAATATCCAGAATCTACAATGAACTCAAACAAATTTACAAGAAAAAAACAAACAACCCCATCAAAAAGTGGGCAAAGGACATGAACAGACACTTCTCAAAAGAAGACATTTATGCAGCCAAAAAACAAATGAAGAAATGCTCATCATCACTGGCCATCAGAGAAATGCAAATCAAAACCACAGTGAGATACCATCTCACACCAGTTAGAATGGCCATCATTAAAAAATCAGGAAACAACAGGTGCTGGAGAGGATGTGGAGAAATAGGAACACTTTTACACTGTTGGTGGGACTGTAAACTAGTTCAACCATTGTGGAAGTCAGTGTGGCGATTCCTCAGGGATCT
>NW_026652732.1:0-26300 GCF_009828535.3 Hylobates moloch
GAGATACCATCTCACACCAGTTAGAATGGCCATCATTAAAAAATCAGGAAACAACAGGTGCTGGAGAGGATGTGGAGAAATAGGAACACTTTTACACTGTTGGTGGGACTGTAAACTAGTTCAACCATTGTGGAAGTCAGTGTGGCGATTCCTCAGCGATCTAGAACTAGAAATACCATTTGACCCAGCCATCCCATTACTGGGTATATACCCAAAGGAGTATAAATCATGCTGCTATAAAGACACATGCACACGTATGTTTATTGCGGCACTATTCACAATAGCAAAGACTTGGAACCAACCCAAATGTCCAACAACAATAGACTGGATTAAGAAAATGTGGCACATATACACCATGGAATACTATGCAGCCATAAAAAATGATGAGTTCGTGTCCTTTGTAGGGACATGGATGAAACTGGAAAACATCATTCTCAGTAAACTATCGCAAGGACAAAAAACCAAACACCGCATGTTCTCACTCATAGGTGGGAATTGAACAATGAGAACTCATGGACACAGGAAGGGGAACATCACATTCCGGGTACTGTTGTGGGGTGGGGGGGGGGGGCGGCGGGGACAGCATTAGGAGATATACCTAATGCTAAATGACGAGCTAATGGGTGCAGGAAATCAACATGGCACATGGATACATATGTAACAAACCTGCACATTGTGCACATGTACCCTAAAACCTAAAGTATAATAAAAAAAAAAAGAAAATATATAGAAACTAGAATCACATGAGAAATATCACCATAATAAAGGCACTCTCATTATGTGTCATTACAATTTGCTTTTTTGAATTGAAAATAAATGGGAGAAACAATCAGAAACAAGAACTCAACATTTTTATTTATTTATTTTATTATTATTATTATTTTGAAGCAGAGTCTCGCTCTGTTGCCCAGGCTGGAGTGCAGTGGCATGATCTCGGCTCACTGCAAGCTCCATCTCCCAGAATAACTCAACATTTATACTGCATGTCTTAATGCTTCCCATGAGGACCATCTGTGATTTGTGCCACCGAAGGACAAATTCATGAAGTGCTGGCCTGAAGTGCTGGCCTAAAATACATGATCTAGTAACTTGCTTAACATGCTGTGTGATGCTGTTCCCGAAGGATTTAATACACATAAGTTACTGTTCTCACCAACCTGTGAGTTTCTGGGGAAAAGGTTGCCAGAGGTAGCATGTAAAAACACAGATTTTGCAAATATCACACAGGACATACTTACAGTAACAAAACTATTCACTGTTTATCTGAAATGAAATTTAACTGGATGTCCTATGTTCTATTTGGCAACCCCGGTCTAGAAACAAGTCATGCCAAATAGTTTTTGGTTTTGTTTTCCAACATCTCCAACAGGTCCAAGTCAGTGCTGGACACCTGGAGGGCCTTCATTAAATACTTGTGAATTGACAGTTTGGAGACTCTGTTATTTTGTTGCTATTTTTAAAAGAAGCATTCTGGATGGAGTTGGAGACTATTATTTTAAGTGAAGTAACTCGGGAATGGAAAATCAAACATCACATGTTCTCACATAGAAGCGGGAGCTAAGCTATGAAGATGCGATGCAAAGGCATAAGAAGGATACAATGAACTTTGGGGACTCAGTGGGAAGAGTGGGAGGGGAGTGGGGGATAAAAGACTACACATTTGGCACAGTGTACACTGCTCGGGTGATGGGTGCACCAAAATCTCAGAAATCACCACTAAAGAACATATCCATGTAACCAAAAACCACCTGTTTCCCAAAAAACTATTGAAATAAAAAAAATAAAAGCAGCATTGAAAAGAAACAAATTTCAGAGGGTAGAGAGTTGGGGGAGGGACAAGATCAGGAAAAATAACTAAAGGGTACTAAGCTTAATACCTGGATGATGAAATAATCTGTACAACAAACACCCATGACACAAGTTTACCTATGTAACAAACCTGCACTTGTACCCCTGAACTTAAAAGTTTAAAAAAAACTAAAAAGGTATTAACTTTGAAAAAAAATAAATAAAAGTGCAAGTTCACTTCTCTGAAAGATTTCAAAGATAAACTAAGGGGAGAATTAGGGCTCCATTCTACACTCCCTCTGCAGTCCTGCATAGCACCTTACTACATTCTGTAAAGCCAAGGATAACTTAGCGACATGATGCCTTAATTCTACGTGGCCCTTCAGGGTTATTATCGCTTCCTTAACACAGGGTAAGTTTCAAAATCAGTCAAGTTTATATCTTACCAACTTCTTGGAGATGTGTTTACAAAGAACCAACTGTAAAATGCAAGTAATCTAGCGACCTAAAAACTATAACAAAGTATTTTTACAGACATCATATAATTTCTGCTTCCTTCTGAAACTGGAGACAATTTAGACCCATATATGTGTTTATTCCAATTGGTAATAAAAGAAAATAGTTGTCTCTCAATTTCACCAAACAATAAAGCAACCATCTACTTTGCATATAAATTTGATAAATTCTTCCTTTTAAGATTTTAAGAAACTATGAAGGAGAAAAGGCTTCTTTTCAGTGATTCTTAAAACAGCATCTGCGTGGCCTCTGTTAGTTGTCCATCGTATTTATTGTCTAATTTTTTAAAACTACAATTAATACAGATCAAAAGAAAGTAAATCCAATCTCTAGTCAAATGAAATTGAAAATATATTTATTTCCCCGCATTCTTTCACAAAAGTAAAGAAAAATATTACACATTTGTGGCTGGATTGTGAAAAATCAAAAGATTCACAAATGGGTAGGTAGAACAGTTAAATTCCAAAAAGGTGGATATGCCTTATTTTTATCAGGTTATGTGCCACTGATAGGGTAGCATAAATTAATAGAGTAATTAATATGATAATGTGTCAGTTCACAAAGAAATAGGATGTTTTCAATTCTTGAACTATATCTTAAAGAAAGAAAATCTTTTAGGATTTTAGGCTTGGAAAGATTATTTATATATTATTTAGTCCATCTCTTTCCACCATGTATGTATCCCCTCTTTTGAGGTAAAACTATGTGCCAAATAGTCAAAAGTTTCAGCAGAGGTGTTCTTATGCATGACTTCCTTTTTCTGTCCTCCACAGTGATAACAACTGTTTTTTCAGAACAACTTTAAGACCTCAGCAAATGATAACTGTCATTTCACCAGATAAAGGATTAAGTAACACTGAAAGGTACTGGGTATGCGTTTATCTGGATATAATCTTTCAGTGTAAGCATTGTATAGAAATAAGTCCACATCAGTTTTTAAAGGCCCCAAATGACTTCCTTTTTATCTTACAATATAGTCTCTAACAACTAAAATATCGTTATTAAAGAATTCAGTAAGTTAAATGCATTTTATCTATTACTTTATTGAAATCCATTTTGTGGCTAAAATGACATTTAGCAGTAAATTAACGTATTCCCATGTACATAAAATAAGAAGATTTATATGCTAAAAAGTAAATATAAAATTATAGCCATCATTTAATCATTTGGTCAGATAGGACAGCTAAAAATCAGGATTTATATTTAATTTTAAATGTAATTAATTCTAAACTAAAATAATCTATGAGATATATATATCTCATTTTATATATATATACAAATATATACATACATATATACATATATACATACATATATACATATATACGTATATACATACATATATGCATATATATACATACATATATACATACATATATACATATATACACATACATATATATACACATATATATACACACACACACAAAGTCATAATAGAAGAGAGCTCATTTGGTCACAGAATTAAGGGCTGATTTTAATTTCATTTTTTTTTGACTCTGAGAAATATCTAATAGGATATATAAATCCAAAGATTTGCATCTTATTGACTTAACTGTTGGCTTAAAACTAATGACCCCTTTGCTGCTATTTCATACAAAGAAAACAATGAGGCTTTCAAGCTTATTTAGTCTTCCTTAATTAAAGTTATTATTATTTCTCCTCAACAACATATATATACAGTTGACCTCTGAACAACACAGGCGTTGGAGTGCCAATCCCCTGTGCAGTAGAAAATCCACATGTATCTTTTGACTCCTGAAAACGTAACTACTTATACACTACTGTTGATGAGAAGCTTTACCTATAGCAAAGTTATTAATACTTCTTGTATATATTATATGTGTCACATACTGTATTCTTACGATAAAGTAAGCTAGAGAAAAAATGCTGTTAAAATCATAAAGAAGAGAAAATATATTTACTAATTCCTTAAGTGAAAGTGGATCATTATAAAGGTCTTCATCCTCATCATCTTCACATTGATTAGGCTGAAGGGGAGGAAGGAGAGGGGCTGATAACGCTGTCTCTGGGTGGCAGAGCTAGAAGAGGTAGAGGATGGAGAAGAGAAGGCAGGAGAGGCAGGCACAGTGTAACTTTAAGGAAATACGTTGTAATTTCTGTCTGACTTTTTTGATTTTTCATTTCTCTAAAAATGTTTCTATGTGGCAGTGGTCCCCAAACTTTTTGGCACCAGGGACATGTTTTGTGGAAGACAATTTTTCCATGAATGGGTCAGGATGGGGGGCGTGGGATTGGGGTTAATTTAGAGATAAAATTGTTCCACCTCAGATCATCAGGCATTAGATTCTCATAAGGAACACACAGCCTAGATCCCTGGCATGTGCAGTTCAGAATACGGTTCGTGCTCCTATAAGAATCTAATGCCATCTCTGATCTGACAGGAGGTGAAGCTCGAGCAGTAATGCTCACTCACCTGCTGCTCACCTCCTGCTGTGCGGCCTGGTTCCTAACAGGCCACAGATCAGTACCAGTCCATGGCCCAGGGGTTGGGGGCTCCAGCTATATGGTACCAGTTCTCTCACCATTTGCTTTCATGCCCATATCGTAGAATGGTCTATGTCATAAAATAATTCAAAAGCAGTCTTTAGTAAGTGGAAATCTTCTGCCAGATTGTCTAACGTCAATTTGTATTCTGGCACTGCGTCGATGTCTTCCTCATTGTCTGACACTGGCTCCAAAGTACTCATCTTCATCAAGTCATCTTCTGTTAAATCCTCTGGTGTGTTGTCTATTAGCTCTTGAATGTCTCCAAGATCTGTATCTTGAAACCCCTTACCTCCCACCATTTTTTTTTTTTTTTTTTTTGCCATATCCACAATCTCTTTCATGATTGTCATGATTGGCTCAGTTATAGATCCTATGAAGTCATGCACAACATCTAGACCATTTCCTCCAGCAGAAATTTATTGTTTTGGGCTTGATGGCTTTCACAGATTTTTCTATAAGGATGACGGCATTTTCACTGGTGAAATCCTTCCAGATGCTTATGATGTTCCCTCTGCAGAGATTCTCTTTCAGAGCATTGTCAATTCTTTCCACAGCATATGTTTGTAATGAGCCTTAAACATCCTATGACTCCTGATCTAGAGGCTGAATTAAATATGTTGTGTTTGGGGCAAGGAGACCATATGAAAGCCTTTAATGTTGAACTCATGGGGTTCTGGGTGGCCCAGGGGCATTGTCCAATGTAAAAAAAAAACAAAACTGTAAAAAGGCAGTTGTTTATTGGCTAGGTACTTCCTGACTTCAGGGACAAAGTATTGATTATGGAACCAGTCCAGAAAAGGGGTTCATGTTCTTTAGTCCTTTTTGTTATGCATCCATAAGACTGTCAGCTGGTGTTTATCTTTTCCCTTCAACTTGAAGGCTTAGGGGTTAGCTCTTTATAGAGAAGGGCAGTCCTGATCATAAACTTGACTTCGTTTGCACAAAATAGAGTTAGGCTATTTCTTCCTGCCTTAAGTCCTGGTGCTGGCTCCTCTTCCTTACTAATAAATGTCCTTTGTGGACATTTCTGGCTTCCATCATCCAGAACTAAAAGATAATATATTGATGTTACTTTAACCAATTAAGTTTGTGGTAATTCATTATACCAGCAATAGGAAACTAACACAACCTCTGTCAATTTAATTCTGACTCTGGAAGCTACTGGCTAGGTGGCCTTGGCCAAAGTATTTTAACCTGTCTGAGTCTCAGCTGTCTTATTGATAACATAACCATCTACCTCAGAGGGTTGTTCTGAAGACTAAATGAGTCAATACACATAAATTATTTAGATAAGTACTTGGCCCAGTAAGAATTCATTAAAGTTGATTACTATATTATTGTTGTTACTAAGTGCCCTGTATTCCTGGAAAACTGATCCTATGCTTCCTCATTGTTTATATGAATCTATGTAGTATGAATAAGATTTCAAGAAAATCCCTAGGCAATATATGTGTAGGGAAATGTCATTCTAATGTCTTGCCTCTACAAAGGTCCATGTTTGTAAAACGGACTAAATAGGGCTCATAAAAAATATATAATGTGGTTATGGTAAAATTATGTCAAATTCATATTCCTTAATATTTTTAGGCTGTAAAATATGAGGCCAATGGATACCTGTCTCTGAAATACTAGCAGTGTTAAAGATATATCAGTGGCATTTGAAAGCTGTATTTTGTTGTCATATTAAGACAAGAGTTCAACAGAAAAATAAACCTGCTTGCATATTTTTAGATATTTTTTCAGAAGTATTATAAAAATGCAGAGAGAGATGCTGGTATTAATTCTGAAAATTAAAAATAAGCTAAGGAGACAGATTCATCAATATGAATGGCAGGTATATGAACATCCAAATCCTGTAAGATTGTTTGCATATATCCATCAAATTGCCTTGGTCACAGAAATTTTAATGGAACTTCTTTAGACAATCTCTAATGAATACATTCTGGGTAACAAAGCAGAAACACCATAAATGAGAAAGAGCCGAAAACAGCATTGAAAATGTTATTTCCTTTAAGCTATGTTTCCTTATGAAAGAAACTTAATCCTTTACTTGTTTTCATAAAACTCCAGTTAGTAATAAAGCAGATATAAATAATAGGTTGGAAAAAATAAAATGAAGTAAAGGTGATTCACAAATGGCAATACCATAGATTCTATGAAACCAACAAAGCAATTTTAACAATTCATCTTGGATAAAGGCTCTCATTTTGACCATAATTTCACATAAAGTGAGTAGTCTCTTGGCAACAGATATTTCTATTTCTTCTCAGAGGGATAAAGGAAAACTTCTTGCATAGTTGTCAAGGTTTATTAAAACATCATCAATAGGGATCCTCAGGGGCTGGGCTCATCTTAGCTGAATTAGGATCAACAGTAAATCTATAGCATTTAACCCTTCGGTGTGGTGCCAAAGGTCAGCTAACTCGGCAGAAAAACAAATAAAAACAGTTTCATTGTACAGACTGTGCACTGAATTTATTTTAGCATGTAACAAATTAACATCATTCATCACTCTGAGGCCAGGTGGCCATGCTTCTAACTCCACATAGTCCATTAGTGCTACTGGAAAACTAGTCAAACACTGCTGCTGATTTTGGACTTGTCTTAACGCTTCCCTAGAGATATCAACAGAAGCATTAAAACAAAATCAATTATTAAAATATACTAGCAAGCCCTTCCTTGGCCTCACACCAAAGGACATTCCTGTCCAGTCTCTTTACATGAGTTCACTGTGCTGGGAGAAGGCTGGGATGTCCCCATGAGACAGGAATCCCTACCCCTCACTGAATTCATTGCTGTCCATAATCCTGGGGCAAGATTCAAATCTGAAAGTGCCACTGACATTTTTGGCTTACCAAATCTCTGAAAGGTCTTCGTTATTCCCCTGTAGGTAGATTATTGTAAGAATACTAGCATCGTCATCATCGATAATAAAATAAATAAGAATAATGAAATCCAAAGCAGCAGAAGCAGCAGCCTTATGCCAAGCACTGTGCCAAATGCGTTACAAGCACTCTCGTGTTTAGTTCTCAACTTAGGA
The DNA here is from genome assembly GCF_009828535.3 of Hylobates moloch. Taxonomy (NCBI): domain Eukaryota; kingdom Metazoa; phylum Chordata; class Mammalia; order Primates; family Hylobatidae; genus Hylobates; species Hylobates moloch. Next base: position 7,856 of record NW_026652732.1, read on the forward strand.
GGCAAGTGCCCAAATCTTATTTTGTCCCAGTGAGGAAAAGGAGGCTTACAAAATGAAGTCAACTCAGGACTGCGTGGCTATTTAGTGGGAAGCCAGGCTTATAACCTAGGTTTGTGATTCCAAAAGCAACCCTTATAGTATCTAAGTCACTGTGGATGGTAACATCTTATAGATAACCCTACATTATTTTTTACTTTTGTGTGATGTGGATTGAATTTATACTTTGAACCCTCTGTGATCCATCTTTTATTTTCCCCACATATATCTCCAAACCTACTCTCCTACTCTGACCTGTTATCCCTCCCAGGATTACATGTATTTTAAAGAAAAACCATAGAGAAAAGAGGATCCACAATAAGGTCAAAATACTGTGTGACAGTGTCTTCATAGTTAGAGAATGATGCTAAGACAAAGTGGTCTTTCTAAGACTTATCACAGGGAAAAATCTCTTCCTAGACTTTGATTCTTACAAATTATTCATCTTGTACTTCTATAAAAGAATGACTCATTGTAAATCTCTTTCAGGACACTTTGGAAGAGCAGTGTTTTAGCATTTTTTAAATGTTCTACCATTTTCCTCTCCATTTTATACATGTGAAAACTTTCCACTACTACAGGTAGCCACAAGTGAAAGCCAATAAAAAAGATGAGATTACACTGTAATTTTACAAACAGATTATCTTTGGAAGTATTCTATGTAACTGCGGGATTCCATAATTATCTGTGCAAAAGGCAACTTGGAACAGTTCAGCTATTTTATGATCCTACTCTTTTCTTACCATGTCATCCCTTACTAAAATTGTTTAAGAAATATAGCCAAAGAAGATTAAGCTAATTAGAATTTTTTGTTGTTAAATTTCTCTGGTATCTCCCTGGGGTGAATTGCTTCCTTTACCTTCTTCTCATACGGCTTTACATTTGGATTCTTTTATTATAAAGGCATTCATGGAACCAACTAATTATAGTCCCTCATAGGTTTGTTATTTAGATACTTAGACCATTTGAACACATTTCTCACCCACTCATCATAACCACTCACTTTTCAGGGATTGGGAATGAAGGGCTACTCATCCTCCTAACACTCATTTAGGTATCAGCTATTCTTCCCAAATTCCCGTTTTCTGATCCAGCCTGGATTAGTCACTCTCCTATGTATTTTCACATTACTTATGACACTCTCAAAGCTTCTCATTATCAATTTTACATTTATACATCTATTTACACATCTATCTTGAACTCCTGACCTCAAGTTATCCACCTGCCTCGACCTCCCCAAGTGCTGGGATTACAGGCATGAGCCACCACGCCCAGCCTATTTACACATCTGTCTTTCCTGTTTTTTATTTGTATTGTTTCCCTACATTTTATGCAGTACCTGGATCTCAAAAGTGCTTAATATACGTTAGAGAAATGTAAAAGCAACCCTATTCAGATTATTGTTATAAATTAGCCATGACTCTCTAAAAAAGGGAGTTAAATATTCACTACGATTCTATAAAACCTCCATCAGTACTTCAGGGACATGTTTACTCAGGATTCATGAAAAATTAATGTAATTAGAGGGAATTGTAGAAACTGACTTTACAAGGAACAAAGGGCTATCAAAATGTATTATTTTTGTGAAATGAAAATTATCATAATTAAAAACATTTGTGGTATCTTCTTGACATAGAAATGATTATTGCTTCAGTTATTAAACGAGTATTTTCAGTACATGCTGAATTAACCCACTGTAATATTTTCTTCCTTTTAACTTTGCAATTGAATGGAACTTTTACTCAACTAAATTTTTTCCTTATTACATCAAAATTTATGTATTTTATCTTCACATTCGATATGATAAATGTTCTACATAGGAATGTACTTGATAGCTAAGCAAATAAAAACTAAGAAAAACTTACCTTTAGAGAGTTTTATGGTTTGCAATCTCTAGTTTTGTTCCCTAAGGCACAAAGCATTATGCCCTATAATGACTAAGTACCTCAGAAATTAATGGTAATGATTCATAGCATCTTCAAAAGGCATCTTGATTTTTAAAAAGCTATCAGCAACCTGTATATATATATATATATATATATTAGGCATATTAGAATCACCACTCCATTTGCAAAATAATTAGCTTTAGGATGTAATGATACCTAATCTTGTGAAGACATCAAATAATTGACAAGAACACAAAGCCCTCTTATGGAGAATCAATTAGTTTGCAGAAGATGTTAATGAACAGAGTTTATTAAATACCATGAGTAAAGTATAATATCAAAGTATCAAAGAAAAACAAGACAAAACAAATGCTGAACTGAAAAGATATAGCACTGGCTAGATTAAATTTTGGTTATCTTATCAATGAAGACTTCTCTAGAACCATTAAATCTTTAAAACAAATATTAACACAGTAATTTCATTTAATAAATCATATATTAATAAAAAATGTAAAACAACACCCATATATTCTACTGAATAGTTACTAATCCAATATTCAACAATTACTATATAGAACTAAAATGGTAGATAATAGACACTCATTAGAAATCATTCTTAACTTCTTTTCCTCCAAAGCAAATAAATGACACAATGTATGTTAGGGCATGCTTTAAAAGTCAAAAATGGGTTATTAACTAGTAGCTAAATAGGCAAAAATGGGCCTATTTTCTGCCTAGAGTGGAAGAGACCCCTGGATATATGTCATATAAGCTAGGTTCAAATTTCAATTCTGTATCTTAAGCTGTATAACTCAATAATTTTATTTAATCTGTCTGATTTTTAACTGTATAACTCGACAATTTTATTTAATCTATCTGATTTTTAACTTTCTAATCCATGGAATGTGGGAATTAAGATCTACCCCAGAGTCCTAAGAATTAACTTAGATAATGCATACTAAGCCCTTAACTCTGTACCCAGCCCAGAGCAAGCAGTCATTACATGTAAGTTAATAATAATAAGGATAACAACAAAAACTTATAATATTACATTGTAGTGGAATCCATAATAAATTCAATTTGCCTTCCTAGGTTTTAAATAATAGCCCAAGGGAGTTCGCTTTAATTTTACTATAGTAAAATGACTCAATTTTAACATAAAAATAAAATTATATATATATTATATTAAATCTGTACGCATAGATCTACAAACACACACACACACCAACATCATCATCCCTATAGAGCCCAGGATTCAGAAAATTAATGCAAAGTCACAAGGAGTCTTGAGATGGAACAATTATGCTAACTGCAGTCTACTTAAAGGAAGAAGCTAGTGTCGAAGCAAGTGTCCAACTGTTTTTACTGCATTTTCCCAAGGAATATATGGAAGAGGGCTTAAGAAGGGTGGAAATGCAACAAAGCAGAGAAAACTGCACATCACAAGGAGCAAGTTGGTTTCCTGTTTCAGTGCAAGATTCAAAAACTCAGAAACCTGCAGAAGCTGGGTAAGTTGTGGACCAGGATAAATGGGAGGCTATGTTCCCTACATGCAGGTGCTGCCATGTCAGTCTGTGAGCCAGTGTTACCCATTCATCAGATTTTTAAAGAGAAGCCAGATGTGCTTATGTAAAAGTGCCTAGACATTTAAATTTTGGTTTTAATGTTATAAACATTAGGTTGATTACAAAAACACATCTAAAGCCTACAGTCTGAGACCTTTGTTTAAAGAGGAATTCTTAGAAGATGTAGCACCAGGAAGTACAAAACGTATCAGTGACAAGAGCCAAGAAGTAAGGCACTAAATTGGGAATAGATACAGAGACCCTACAGCCTCTAAGCACAGACATTGCTCCCTCTGGAATGCTCTCCCCGACTCCTTGTTCACAGACTCCTCGCTTAACTGCCTGCCTTATAGACTGCTCACTTCCCAGGGCTACCTGTCTGGGGAATCACCGTCTCTGACTACTTCAACCACTCACAGCTATGGTCCCACAGCACCTTGCATATCAAGGCTAACATATCACTAGTTAGAAAGTACATTACATTCATAGTATACCTGATCACTAGCTAAATTTGAGCAACATGAAAGCTATAACCTCTTTGGGTTTTGCTCAACAATGTATCTCCAAAGTACTCACAGATCATACGCAATCAATAGATGCCATTTGTTTGTTTGTCTTTCTTTCTAGGCTACACACTCCTTAGGATGACAGGGCTGTAGATTTCATTTCTGCATCTAGCAACTGGCTCAATATTAAATACATAAATTGACTTAATATTGTTAAAGCATATTTATTAAGTGGCTACTGTTTAGGCATGGTTATAGAAACTTGGGACCTAACAATAAACAAAGGAGACAAAGATCCCTGCCTTCAACCCTCATGGTGCTTACATTCTATTTTGCATATGTTTGGTGGTTCAGGGAGGGCATAGTTAGAGGGTGACAATGAACAACTAAAATAAATAAACATATTATATAATCTATCAAAGTATAAGTATTATGGAAACAATATAGAGACCAGAATAAAATAATTAGGGATAAGGGCACTGGGCATGTGGGAGAAGGGAGCAGAATTAAATAAGGTGTCAGAGTAGTTCTCATTGAGAGAGTGAGATTTGAACCAAGACTTAAAGAAAATGAGGAATTTAGTATATCAAGAAGATAAACTGGGAAAGAATATGCCAGGCAGAGGAAACAACAGGGGCAAAGCTTAAAGGCCAGAGTAACTGGTATGTTTAAGAATCAGCAAAGAAGCCCACTGTGGCTATAGAGGGGAGAAGCAAAACAAAGCTGGTGCAGGGGCAGAGGTGCAGATAGTGTGGTGCCTGGCAGGTGGCTTAGAGGCTGTTAACGAATAAATGAGTTGTGCTAGCAGAATCCAGTGGCCAAAAAGCAGCAGTCTTTGAGAAAAGATAAGCATGAAATGGTCCCAAGGAGTTTGAACCCTACAGGAAAACACTCCAATTCAAATGCAGTTGATAGTGACTGAATTGTGACCTCCCAAATTCATAGGTTGAAGCCCTAACTGCCAGTGTGATAATCTTCGGAGATGGGGTCTTGGGAGGTATTTAGCTCTACATGAGGCCATGAGTGTAGGGTCCTCAAGATGGGATTAGTGCCCTTATAAGAGAAGAAGCAAGAGAGCTTGTGCAGATGCCTGTCCCACACCAGCCCTATGAGCACACAGCAAGAAGGCAGCTGTCTGCAAGCCAGGAAGAGGGGTCTCACCAGAACTTATCATGCTGGCATCCTGATCTCAGACTTTTGAAACTCTAGAACTAGGAGGAAATAAATTTCTGTTGTTTAAGCCATTCAGGCTACAGTATTTTGTTGTGACAGCTTGAGCAGACTAAGATAGTAATGAACATGAGGGAGAATTCTTTGGTTTTAATTTTTAAATATACGAACGGTGGTGATATAAAATAAAAGAAATGAAATAATAGGTTTATATAAATGAGAGATAAAAGAGCATCAAGTGATATGAATATGAATTAATGTATAGTGATTAAATAAAAATATCAAAAAAGAAATTAGCTTAGCAGCTGACAAAGGAAATGTATTAGCAGTATTATTGACAAATGAGGAAGAATGAAGACGTATGAACTAAACTAGTAATAGTAGGAATGACTGCATAAATTTGTTTTTATACAGATCTAGGTGAATTTCAAATCCTTCATTGTGCCTAAAACATCATTTTGTCAAGCATAATACAACTACAAGAATATTTGCCATATTTTCAAGACAGTTCTTTCATTAATCTATTCTATATTAAAGAAATAGACCCCTAAGCAAACATTTTCCCCAGTTTCTATGATTTTCTTTTTTAGAATCTTTAATATATATCTCAAGGTGCTTGCTAAATAACAACTCTCCAATTTGTCTGGAAAATAGTAGCAAGTTGATTTCTGCAACCATAGGGGTTCTTAATCTTGTTTTCACTGGCAGGTTTTGGGATGTCTCTAAGCTCCTCCATTGTGTGCATAACTTTCTGTATATGGGAATTTATTTTTTGTAGAAGAGTCTATAATTTTCAGAGTTTAAAACTATAGAAGGTTAAGCTCCACTCGACTACAGCTCTTCCCATATGATATATAACAGTTGGGTTTCTTAAGATGCCTCCAAAAAGCTCAATTTTTGCTATGATCTAGACTAAGGCAACACCTACACTAACAAAGGGAAGTAACAAACAGAGGTGATTATTTGCATAATTCAAAACAAAGAAGAAAATTTTTTGCAAGAGCTATCTGAACAAGGCAGGCATTAATATGTTTTACTTTAAATCAGATAATTGCCTGTCATCCATTTACAATGTCTATGATTAGAGGCAATTTTAAAGGTTAAAAGAAAAATTCCTTTTCCTGTAAAGAAATTCACATTGATTTTGTTTTGAGGCTTGCTTTCATGGTGCTTTTTCTTTACTTTCACGTGTACATTTTCAAAACAATTTGCCTTTGCATAAAATAATAATGCCAGAGTACCTAAATTCCTTAAGTAGCTAGAGCTAGATGAAATTTATTTCACTTTTAAGTTATTTTTCTCCGACAAATGGAAAAATGAAAGCAACTCAGAAAGGATAACATTTATTCGACCACTTCTTTTTAAAAAGATTTCAGAAACATCTTTATTTCTATTAAGACAGCTTAAAGAGTCACTTGAATTTTCACCTAAAGAAACAAAAAGTCTCTATTATATAGTAACCTTCACTTCTTTATGTTCCAATATAATATTTGTCACGTATTTCTAACAATGAAAGTTAAACAAGTGCCAGGAAACCCTAACAGTGGTTCTACAACCAAGGTTTTCTTGAACAATCACATTTCATGGGGTACTAAGATTATCATCCCATTTTACTGAAAAGAACCAAGTTTCATTTATCTATTCACACTCACATTGCTAATAATTGGGATTCAAAACCAGGACTCTACAGTCCACATTTTTACAGGCCTCTAAGAATTTTGTCTAAGGCCGCTTCACCCTACAATTCACAAGAAAAGAATTATGCAGATAAAACCATACTTACCATGCAAATTGGTTTTTCAGTTTGTGTACTACAATTTGGCTCAACATTCTGCTTTTATCTTGAGTTCTTAACAACCTTCCCAATGGTAAAACACACACACAAAATAAAAATTTGGTTTAAAACGTCATTTTGCTAACCAGTAAAACTTAACGCATTACACAAGAATATTTTCATATTTAAATTGTATTTGATGTGCTTAATTTTATGTGAAGACTTCTACATTTTCTAGATCCTTTATTGCCCTTGAGAGGACACAAGTTGGATCAAGTATCAATCAAAGTGCTTGCTGGAGTAAACTCTTAACACCACAGGACTCTATGCTGAAGGGGGTAAGGTTACAACTCAGAAATGTAATCAGACATAGAAGGATGCCCAAAGAATATCAGCAGCTTCCACATCACAAGGAAAAGAATCAAACTTTATGTTAGAACTGGGTTTTTTTCAGTGTTTTCTTAGGAATATTACACACACAAAAGTCTATTTTTAGTTAACTAGCCTTCAAATTTTAGTACTCATGGAAACCTACACTACAAATATAACAAAAAGCATGGAAAATTTTATTTAAAATAAAATTTAGTGTATGTCAGTAGGCTGTTACTTTACACATAAATAGGCTGGAGCAAATCTGAAGAGATGATATGAGATGTTCTTACCTAAAATATGCATTGTCATACCCCTTATGAGTCATCCTCCCTAACAGGTAAAATTAAGGCATAATAAAAGTCTAACCAACCTGCCTATTAGGTGTGAAGAACAATGGAGATAATCTACTGGGTTTAATACAGGAACCACAAGTTAAATACTAAGTGCTCATGCTCACAATGCAGCCTCATTAGCAATCAAGAAGGAAACACTGGTAACCCCAGGAGAAGTTTTTGCCCGGAAGTAGTCATACCATGACATCAAATCAGCCCTACTTTCTCAAACTCTTTCCTTATACAGAACAATAAATATCTGATTAGCTTTCAAAAAGATGATTATTGTACATTTGGGATTGCTGCACCACAGGATGAATATCAAAATTCCGTGAATGTGCATTAAGGTTTGCTCCTTCATTACTTTCATATCACCACTTTAATGCATGCTTTGATTTCACAATGAGGACACCTCAAATGTCTTGTTTAGAACCTTTCTGCTTTGATATAGTTTTCTCACATTTAAATCTCTACAAAACAAAAACAAATCTGAGGCAACCCAAGACTGTTGACCCCACTGATGAAAACCAACATGATGGCCCAGATTGTTTGTAAATGTCTAAAATATCTTATTAGTCAAAGGGGACACTTTTATCTCCATTTAAATTGTCCACATGTTAGGAACAAGACTGGATGAAAGACATAACTGTAAATATTAGACAAGATGTTATTGTGATAGGCAGAATTTCTGAAATAACTCTTCAAAGATACCTTTCCTGGATCTGTGAATCCAGGATCATATCCTCCAGGATCTATGAATTTGGTGAGACATCCCTCCCATGATTGGGTTATGTTATATGGCACAGCTGATCTTAAGATAGGGAGATTATCTAAGTGGGTCTGATCTAATTACACAATCCCTTTAAAAAACCAAGAGTCTTCTCTAACTAGTAGAAGAAGGGAAGAAAGAGAGATTCTAAACAAGAAAATAGTCATCTTTGCTAGCTTAAAGATGGAGGAAGCCATTTGACAAGAAAAGGGGCCTCAATTTTACAACTTCAAGGAACTAAATTCTGCCGACAACCGGAATGACCTTAAAAGTAGATTTTTCCCTCAGAGATTACAACAGATAAGAGCCCGGCAGCTTCATTACAGACTCCTGAGACCCTTAGCAGAGAATTCAGCCAAGCCCACCGAGAATTCTGACTCACAGAACTGTGAGATAATAAATGAATGTTGTTTTCAGTCCTCGAAATTCATGGTAATGTGTTATGCAGCAATAGAAAACTAACACAGGTATGTCAATAAGAGTAGAAGAACAAAGCATTGACAAATGTACTTGGTAATTTTCACAGGTTGACATTAATATTTTAGCAGAAGGCAAAAATGAACTGGTTTGATCATCAGCAATTTCTCATTTATTTATATCTGAATACTCATTTTATGTAACGTGCTATTTGATTAAACCTTAAAACTGATAACCTGCCATAAAAGTTAGTGGAAAAAGGCATTCTAATTAATAGTTTACCTACCACATTCAAATAACATTTACTTGTCAAAATGTTTATGTGGACATATGTTAAAAGGACTATGGTAATTAACAAATATGTGGAAGGAGATAGTTTAAGGCTATGCAAATATCCCCTTTCACCTTAAAGTTTCAACTCATTAATTTTAACCATTTTCGGTGGATCTTGACTGCAGCAATTATTAACTGTAATGATCCAATGATGATTTTCTATTTCCCTTATTTCTTCTACATTTATTAATTAGAATTATTCTGTAAGGCGTATTTACCTCTTCTCATTTATTTATTCAGTATTTATTGATAAATAATTTATATCAGTAGGGACTTATGAACATTTATTTTATTTTGTGGTTTGCAATCCAATACTATTACAATTTATTTTGTTACACAAATTGTTTTAGCTTTGCCCACTGGGAGCTCTTTCAGGTTGCCTCCAATGTCTTTTTTATATGTGGCCATTAAAAAAAAAAAATCATTCCTTCCTTTCCAACACTACAAGATACCCCAGGATCATCTTATAATTTCCTACCCCAGGTATAGAATTAGCCATTTCTCCAAGGACTTCTGATTTCTTTTATGGAGTAATGGTATTTAGAAACAATAATCTAGGCCGAGTGTGGTGGCTCACGCCTGTAATCCCAGCACTTTGAGAGGGCGAGGCGGGCGGATCACGAGGTCAAGAGATCGAGACCATCCTGGCCAACATGGTGAAACCCCATCTCTACTAAAAATACAAAAATTAGCTAGGCATGGTGGCACATGCTTGTAGTCCCAGCTACTCGGGAGGCTGAGGCAGGAGAATCACTTGAACACAGCAGGCAGAGGTTGCAGTGAGCTGAGATCGTATCGCTTTAACGCGGCAGGCAGAGGTTGCAGTGAGCCGAGATCATGCCACTGCACTCCAGCCTGGCAACAGAGCAAGACTACATCTCAAAAAAAAAAAAAAAAAAAAAGAAAGAAAGAAAGAAAGTAACAATAATCTAAGCCCCAGATGTGTTGGTTGGTTGCTATGAGGGTGTCACTGCTTCTAGGCCCTTAAGTGAACAGAAGTAGAAAATATGTACGCTAACCCATGTATATAAATATATCTGAACTTGTTTCTCCACTTATCTGCATTCATACTGACATCTCTACTTCTAAACCAGACTTCCTTCCTTGCTTAATTTGTAACTTCTCTCTCTGATAGTAAGAAACTGGCTCTCATTGTGTATAGTACACTTTGTAAGATCTTTCTATTATCATTTCATCTATTAGCACATATATATAAGATAAAATAAACATCTGGATGTGGGACCAAAATAAAAATCTCAATTTGATACATCTTAATGACTAAATTATACTAACTAGTCTGCTAACTTAGAGGAGAATTTTTTCATCAGTTTGTTGCCAAGAATGGCCAACCAAATGTAATTCAAGAAAATAGGATTAGATAACAAGAATTTGTAAAATGCATTTTTTCACAGCTGCGGGTACCATGCTTACCCATTGTTCAATTTTTGTTACTCTTGCTAGTTGCTATTGTTGAATTCCATTCTGCCCTTTGAAGTGAAACCTTTTTTAAAAGTCAAGTTACCCAGTTCATCTAAGAGCTCAGCATAATTTGGAATTACCACCTGGTTCTGATCCTACTTAATTAAATGGCCAGATATTTAACATAATTACATTTATCTCCTTATTTAGTAAGGCTTAAAGAGACCAAAAAATCTTGATATTTTAAAATATTTTTCTGACTATAAAAATAACGTGTTCGTTGTAGAACATTTTTTAAATACAGAAATATATCTGAAATAAAGTTTTAATCACTCATGTGCCATACACCCTTTGTTTATATAATATGATCTATGGATTGAATGGTAATGCATCATTATTGATTTTCTGATTAGGAGGGTCAGTGTATATTTGTTTTCAGATGGTACATAGTGGAATATTTAAGGATGATTTGGCATTATTTTTGTAATATTAATAACAGAAACAAATAATGCTCATTGTCAGTCTGTTTCTGCTGCCATAACACAATACCTGAGACAGGAATTTACTTCTTACAGTTCTAGAGGTTGGGAAGTCCAAGATCAAGGTGCTGGCAAGGTCAGTGTCTGGTAAGGACCCAGTCTCTGCTTCCAAGATGGCACCCTGTTACTGTGTCCTCACATACTGGGAGATGGAAGGGAAAAAGACATGAACGCTGTGTTCACACACAGCAGAGGAGATAGAAGGCAAAAAGTCCCTGCTAGTTTCCTCCACCCCTTTCACACCTCTTAAAGACTCCATCTCTTAGTATTGTTGTATTGGGAATTCAGTTTCAACATGGATTTTGAAGAGGACACAACATTCAAACAATAGTACCCATCAAGAAAGCCTAAGTTAAATTGAATATATACATATATAAAAAATATCAATTTATTATGTACTAATAAATATAAATAATATACTATTTGATATTGTAAACAAACTATTTCCTCATTAAATAGTATTTTATTAAATAATATTTAGTCATTAAAAAGAATAAGGTATTTTTGTGGATGTGAAGTTTTTCAAATTTTTAAATAAAAAAATAAGGCAAAGAACTGAGTGGATACTATAATTCCTTTTGTGTAACCTTAAAAAGTAATATGCATATATAAAGGTTAATCTGAATGACATCCCATCCATAGATTAGAGTTAAGCAGGATGTGAAACACCTGTGGCACATTTTCTGACATTCCCTACCCAGAGTGGGAGTATGGGATGCACTTGAGAATTACCACTCAGTTTTCCAGGTTCATTAGTCGTTGATGAAGGAGTGGGGAAGAAATGACTGTGCTCAGTGTTTCAAGAAATTTTCATGCATATCATGCAGTTTCCTTATTGAAACATTTCCTATTTTGTCTCCTTACAATTGAGGAAAAAATGAGTTTTGCTTTTTCTCTGTTTTGAAAAGGAAATAGCTTTAGTGAAATAAGAGAATTCTTAACTACAGTTCACAATTTTTCAGACACTCCTACCAAAAAAAAACATGAGAATAGCCAAATTCACTCTGTTCTTGGTTGCCAGATGCAATTTAGTGGCATAAATGTAGCTTTATTCTGATTTATCTAAAAATGTATTATTTGTGTTAAAACATAGAAAAGGTTTTCTGACTATGACTCAAAATCTAGATACAATTAAAGACAAGATTTATAAAAATGACTAAATAAAAATAAAAACAAATTTGTGCATGAGGAAAAACCATAAGCAAAGTCAAAGATATATCACAAATTGTGAAAAATATTTAGAATATTTATCAAAAAAGATAAATTTTCTAATAGATAAGAAACCTTAAAAATGTAGAACTAAAGTCCAAAAGTCCTGTAGGAAAATGGGCAAAAATCATGACCAAGGAATTAACAAAAAATATTTTTAAATTATCAATTTCATTCACAATTAAAAATAAAAATTGAAAACTACACTGAGATAACATTTCTTATCCATCAAATTGGCAAAATGTCAAAAGTTTACAAGAAACCCTATTTGCAAGGCTTTAGGGAAGAAATCCCCTCATACATTGCTGGAGAAAAATGCAGTTGTTTTTTATTATTGGAAAGTATCTGGCATGGTTTGGCTGTGTCCCCACCCAAATATCATCTTGAATTGTAGTTCCTATAATCCCCACATGTCATGGGAAGGACCCAGTAGGAGGCAATTGAATTACAGGGCAGTTACCCTCGTGATAGTGAGTGAGTTCTCACAAGATCTGATGGTTTCATAAGGGGCTTTCCCTCCCTTTTACTCGGCACTTCTCCTTGCTGCTGCCATGTGAAAAAGGACATGTTTGCTTCCTCTTCTGCCATGATTGTAAGTTTCCTGAGGTTTCCCCAGCCCTGCAGAACTGCGAGTCAATTAAACATCTTTCCTTTATAAATTACCCAGTTTAGGGTATGTATTTATTTGCAGTGTGAGAACAGACTAATACGCTGTCCAAATGCCCATATACAGCCAATTGTTTGAGGGAGCTAGGGTACATAAACACAACGGAGTACTAAAGGGCTATAAAAATGGAAATCAAGGCCAAGGCGGGCGGATCACTTGAGGTCAGGAGTTTGAGACTAGCCTGGCCAACATGGTGAAACCCTGTCTCTACTAAAAATACAAAAATTAGCTGGGTATGGTGATGCTCTCCTGTAATCCTAGCTATTCAGGAGGCTGAGGCAGGAAAATTGCTTCAATCTGGGAAGTGGAGGTTGCAGTGAGCCAAGATTGCACCACTGCACTTCAGCCTGGGTGACAGAGCGAGACTCTGTCTCAAAAAAAAAAAAAAAAATCATACCTATAAACTCATATAATTTCTGAAATATATTGAGAAAAAGTTCAAAAAAGTGTATAGTATGCTTCTTTTAGTGTAAGAATGAGGTAACTAGAAAACAGACATGTATCTACTCACTTTTACAAAAAGAAACACAAGAAAGATAAAGATAAAGAAAAGAATGCAACTGGTTTCCTATAAGAGGTGGAAGGAGAACAGGGTGGAAAGGATGAGAGGGAATGATCTCTGAGTAAACATTTTTTTGGAATAATTTTGACATTAAAAGCATAGTACACATTCAAAACATAAAATTAAACAAGAGGAAAAAGACCTGAAGTGAATCAAACAGAAATATATGCATTCAGCTACATGATCAAACAAAAGGGAGAAAAAAAGTGATTTCAGGTAACATGTGAACCCAGTACTTTGACTGTAGAACCTTATCTAAAGGGAAAAAACTGCAAATGAAGCTTAACTGTTTTTTACTAGATTTTTGGACTGCTATGCATATCACAATTCTGAAACTTTTACATTTAATATAGGACTGAAAAAAAGAGTAAATATGTTTATGTTAGGAACCAAGGAAAGGGGGAATGCAAATATAAAATGGGGGATGCAAGAAGGAATTCTGAGGGAATGGGATGAACACATACACACACAAATTTCCTACATTTGGTCCAGTGAATTATAATTATACCCGAGTAGCCATGAGCACATTTAATATTCAGATATTGGTTTTTAACTATCATTCCATATTAAAAAGAATCAGAGCTCTTACAGCCCTTGACTCCAAAGTTGAGACAGAAAATATAAAAGTTGAGAGTGATACAGATTATTGTAACAAGGAAGTGCTCATGAGGGAAAAAAATGATGTGGGCATGTCAAAAGGACACAAAGCCACTTTGAACAGATTATCCCAGTCAAGTCTGGGACAATTTGAGAATCAAAGTAATTGATCAGCCATTGAATACAATAGTAATCCACCAGTCCATATTGATAATTAATTGGAAGGAAAAGAATGAAGGACTTCCAGCAATGAAAGTAGATGACTTAGAAAATCATCCTTTTGCAGTCATTGTTAAAAATATCTCTTCTGAAAGGAAGAAATCTTGATCAATGGATGCTAAATCAAAGTGGGAGGGAGGGAGGGAGAATAATTTGATGCAGAGCAGTACATTTGCATACTCTTTAAGAGTTTCCTTACAGGTTGTTTATTAGTTGCAAGGGAAAAAGTTATTCTCCACTACACAGTGGAAACTCTGAGCAATGACCTAACTGAAAGATCTAAATTAATATCAACCGTGAGAGACAGTTGTGTGGTTCCTAATGTGTTTGATACCCTGGGAAGAATACAATGTCACTTATATAATATTCCAGCAAGGAATACATAACCTGAATGTAGTCATGAGGAAATATCAGATAAACTCAAATTGAGTGACAATGTAAAATAAATAGCTTCTCTGTGGTCCTCCAAAAATATCTGCGCCAAGAGAAAGAAAGCTGTTGAATAGTTTCAGATTAAAGGATACCTAAGCAACATAACATCTGAATATAATATTTGATCCTGGACTGGCTTGAAAACTGGACAAAAAAGGTGACATAAAGAACATTTTTGAGACAACTTGCAAAACTGGCATGGGGCTGTTAACTAGATAAAATATTATATCTATGTCAAATTTCTTGAACTTGTTAACTGTATAGTCATTACATAAGAAAACTTCCTTGTTCCTGAGTGACATATATTGGGACATTAGGGAGAAAAGGGTGAACGATTGGACTTGTTCTCAAATAGTGCAGAAAAAAAGTATATATCTGTGTATTATATAAACACATATTTATATCAATATATTAGAGAAAGAAGATGAAACAAATGTAGCAAAATGTCAATAACTGGGGAAATTGAGTAACTGTATAAGGGAGTTTTCTGTGTTAATCTTGCAACTTATATGTTAAGTTGCAACTATTTCAAATTTGTGAAAAACATGGCAATATATCTCAAGGCAATAAATATTTCAAATTTGAGTCTTAGTAGAATCAGGTCTTGTTGCAAGTGAATGAATGAAGATAATAAAATTTGAAACTGCAAAAAGTTTCATCTCATTTGTCTTGAAAGCATCTTAGTTGAGCAGATATTTGTTTCATTGTGTTGTATAAATGAAATGCATTTTATTAAGTATTACAGCAGTAAGAAAACCTTACTGCTCCCTTTTAAAAACCAGACCCTATCAAGCATTTTAAATGCACTGCTAATCATCTTCTAATGATCTCCTTGTAAAGTTGGGCTATCTTATAAGCAAATATTAAAATCAGCTATTTCCCTTGTAGAAATTCCCCAAACAAAGTCCTGTCTATGTTCTTTTAGCAAAGTTCTTTATAGTCCATCAATATCAAATGTGATTTATTATGTATTTATGTAAACTGGAATTTGAAATGTAAAACAGTTACTTAAAATTCTGCCTAGATAGAAGAGAATAAGCCACAAAAGATTTCGTTTTAGTACCCACTGATCTTCCAGCCCCTGTAGACATGATTTGCTTCTTTATACTTGTAGCAATATTTACTAATATTGCTAGACTAAAACATATTCTTTTCACTCAGGTTTAACATAAAATAAATCTACATCTAATTTCCTAGGCAATTTCACAACCATCCTTGAACTCTTTAGGCAAAACACTCAGCGTAGGTATGTGCAGCCACCGAAAAAATAGATTTTGCTTTATACTTGCCTCTCATAAATCTCTCCCTTGAGTCTGTCAGAAAACCACTTTTGTAAAATAACTCAAAGTGGCAATTTTACATGAATAATTTCCTGACTAATCATTTTTAACTAATAGGAATTAAACATGCAAATATGAATAAAAACTTCTTTAACACTATTTAAGCCAAGAAAGGACTGCATAGAATATTATGTCCCGGTCCTGTTCTAAAGTGTTCTGGATCACATAATTTTTTGTTTTGTTATGTTTTGTTTTGTTCATTTGTTTGTTTTCCTTAATCAACTATACAATATCTTTCCTGGGCAATTAGGGCTGAAAAGTAAATTATCAAGATAACTGTATTAGTGGTTACCAAATATTAACTACTTCAAAAATCAATTAATGAAATGCATTCCATGCTCAATGTAATTTTCTAACAGTAAAATTATGCAAAGAACGATGTTGTACCTGGCCCAAAGTTCAATTTACAAAAAACATCAAATTAAGTAAACTAGAATGAATTTATTTACAGTGTGCTATGGAATTTTCAAACATATATAATGTTAAAGAGAAAAAAAGAGAATAAATGACAGTGTGCCTGTCATTCAGTTTCAAAAATGATGAATTTCTGGCCAATCTTTTCTTCCATATCCCCCACCCACCACACCACTAGATTATTCAGAAGCAAATCCATAATCCATGTATTTTTTTCCTGCAAATATCCAGCATATATTTCTAAAAGATATAAGCTTTCTTTAACATCATAATCTAAGTATCATTATTATTCTAAAATAATAATTCTTTATTGTCATCATTAGAGGCAAAAATTTTTTAAAACACAAACCTACTGAAATTGGTTATTTAAAAATATACTATATGTTCCTACTGTATGTCAGAAACTATGCTAAATACCCCTAATGTAGAAATGATCATCCTCTTAAAATGTTCAAGTGTTTTGGATAAATGGGTAGGCAAAATATGAAAGTGTTATGACAGAAAAAAGAATGCGTGTGCTTTCGGAAGGCAGAACAATGGTATCAAACCATAATGGGATAAGAGCTACAGCAGAGAGAACTTCAAACAGGTGACACCCTGTGAGAAGTAAATCAAGTACAGTACTGTGTTAGAGCTCTCTCACACCAGCTTACCAGAGACAATTTGCATCTCTTTCCAATTTCACTTTCCATGCCACCACATTGGTAACTTGGTCATGATAGGGTTATTTACACCACAGAAACATGCAATCACCGGAGCTTTCCCTCCTGTCGTACAGAGAGCTGGCTGTTAAACATTTTTAAGCACAGTAATAGGTATGTTAAAGGGCTCTCTAGGTAGAGTGGGCAACTTATGCCAAGGCTCAGAGATGAGAAAGGATGTAATGATATGGTTTGGCTGTGTTCCCACCCAAATCTCATCCTGAATGGTAGTTCCCATAATCCGCACATGTTGTGGGAGGGACCCAGTGGGAGGTAATTTAATCCTGGGGGTGGTTACCCCATGCTGCTGTTCTTGTGTTAGTGAGTCATTTGTCACAAGATGTGATTTATTTATTAAATAAAAGGGGTTTTATTCCCCATTTTGCTCAGTACTTCTTCCTGTTGCCTTCATGTGAAGAAGGATGTGTTTGCTTCCCTGCACACCATGATTGTAAGTTTCCTGAGGCCTCCCCAGCCACGCAGAACTGTGAGTCAATTAAACATCTTTTCATCATAAATTACCCGGTCTCAGGCAGTTCTTTATAGCAGTGTGAGAATGGACTAATACAGATATTAAATGGTCAGTTTATCCACAATATCAAGTGGATTTGGTGAGACCCTATAGTCAGGACAAGAAACATTCTTCTTTCAGATAGCTGTGGCTCACTTTCTTATCTCCTTCAAATCTGTGCTGAAATATCACTTTCTCAATGAGGACCATGCTGACCACTCTACTTAAAACTGCAAATTCCTCCAACCTACCACCTTGTTCACCCTTACCCTGCTCCATTTTATCCTGAGCTCTCGTCATCTTCTAGCTTCTTTTTCTCCTTACTCCTTACCTCAGGATGTAAGCTCCATGAAGAAACATGTTTTGCTCCTCCATCAGTGTTTCCCAAATGTCTACACTGTACATGGCATATGGTAAGTATTGAATGAATTACAATTAATCAATCAAATTAATATGTGTTATAGAATTCCTATCTTAATTGAAGACACAAATTTGACTTTTTAGCTAGGTGGTGTGAGGAGGGGAGAGATATATAGTAACTAACATTTATCAGAATCTGTCTACAAAGCATCAGATAATGTTGATGGGTGTTTTACTTCTCTCATTTAACACTTATATGAACCCTGCATGGTAAGCAACTATTATGATTTCAATAATAATGAAATTGGGAGTCAG
>NW_026652733.1:0-25842 GCF_009828535.3 Hylobates moloch
TCCTTTCCCCATTTCTTGTTTTTGTCAGGTTTGTCAAAGATCAGATAATTGTAGATATGTGGCATCATTTCTGAGGGCTCTGTTCTGTTCCATTGATCTATGTCTCTGTTGTGGTACCAGTACCATGCTGTTTTGGTTACTGTAGCCTTGTAGTATAGTTTGAAGTCAGGTAGCGTGATGCCTCCAGTTTGTTCTTTTGGCTTAGGATTGACTTGGCGATGCGGGCTCTTTTTTGGTTCCATATGAACTTTAAAGTAGTTTTTCCCAATTCTGTGAAGAAACTCATTGGTAGCTTGATGGGGATGGCATTGAATCTATAAATTCCCTTGGGCAGTATGGCCATTTTCACGATATTGATTCTTCCAACCCATGAGCATGGAATGTTCTTCCATTTGTTTGTATCCTCTTTTATTTCATTGAGCAGTGGTTTGTAGTTCTCCTTGAAGAGGTCCTTCACATCCCTTGTAAGTTGGATTCCTAGGTATTTTATTCTCTTTGAAGCAATTGTGAATGGGAGTTCACTCATGATTTGGCTCTCTGTTTGTCTGTGATTGGTGTACAAGAATGCTTGTGATTTTTGTACATTGATTTTGTATCCTGAGACTTTGCTGAAGTTGTTAATCAGCTTAAGGAGATTTTGGGCTGAGACAATGGGGTTTTCTAGATATACAATCATGTCATCTGCAAACAGGGACAATTTGACTTCCTCTTTTCCTAATTGAATACCCTTTATTTCCTTCTCCTGCCTGATTGCTCTGGCCAGAACTTCCAGCACTATGTTGAAAAGGAGCGGTGAGAGAGGGCATCCCTGTCTTGTGCCAGTTTTCAGAGGGAATGCTTCCAGTTTTTGCCCATTCAGTATGATATTGGCTGTGGGTTTGTCATAGATAGCTCTTATTATTTTGAGATACATCCCATCAATACCTAATTTATTGAGAGTTTTTAGCATGAAGTGTTGTTGAATTTTGTCAAAGGCCTTTTCTGCATCTATTGAGATAATCATGTGGTTTTTGTCTTTGGTTCTGTTTATATGCTGGATTACATTTATTGATTTGTGTATGTTGAACCAGCCTTGCATCCCAGGGATGAAGCCCACTTGATCATGGTGGATAAGTTTTTTGATGTGCTGCTGGATTCGGTTTGCCAGTATTTTATTGAGGATTTTTGCATCAATGTTCATCAAGGATATTGGTCTGAAATTCTCTTTTTTGGTTATGTCTCTGCCAGGCTTTGGTATCAGGACGATGCTGGCCTCATAAAATGTGTTAGGGAGGATTCTCTCTTTTTCTATCAATTGGAATAGTTTCAGAAGGAATGGTACCAGTTCCTCCTTGTACCTCTGGTAGAATTCGGCTGTGAATCCATCAGGTCCTGGACTCTTTTTTGTTGGTAAGCTATTGATTATTGCCACAATTTCAGAACCTGTTATTGGTCTATTCAGAGATTCAAATTCTTCCTAGTTTAGTCTTGGGAGGGTGTATGTGTCGAGGAATTTATCCATTTCTTCTAGATTTTCTAGTTTATTTGCGTAGAGGTGTTTGTAGTATTCTCCGATGGTAGATTGTAGTTCTGTGGGATCAGTGGTGATATCCCCTTTTTCATTTTTTATTGCATCTATTTGATTCTTCTCTCTTTTCTTCTTTAATAATCTTGCTAGCAGTCTATCAATTTTGTTGATCTTTTCAAAAAACCAGCTCCTGGATGCATTAATTTTTTGAAGGGTTTTTTGTGTCTCTATTTCCTTCAGTTCTGCTCTCATTTTAGTTATTTCTAGCCTTCTGCTAGCTTTTGAATGTGTTTGCTCTTGCTTTTCTAGTTCTTTTAATTGTGATGTTAGGGTGTCAATTTTGGATCTTTCCTGCTTTCTCTTGTGGGTATTTAGTGCTATAAATTTCCCTCTACACACTGCTATGAATGTGTCCCAGAGATTCTGGTATGTTGTGTCTTTGTTCTCGTTGGTTTCAAAGAACATCTTTATTTCTGCTTTCATTTCATTATGTACCCAGTAGTCATTCAGGAGCAGGTTGTTCAGTTTCCATGCAGTTGAGCAGTTTTGAGTGATTTTCTTCATCCTGAGTTCTAGTTTGATTTCACTGTGATCTGAGAGACAGTTTGTTATAATTTCTGTTCTTTTACATTTGCTGAGGACAGCTTTACTTCCAACTACGTGGTCAATTTTGGAATAGGTGTGGTGTGGTGCTGAAAAAAATGTATATTCTGTTGATTTGGGGTGGAGAGTTCTGTAGATGTCTATTAGGTCCACTTTGTGAGAGCTGAGTTCAATTCCTGGATATCCTTGTTAACTTTCTGTCTCGTTGTTCTGTCTAATGTTGACAATGTGGTGTTAAACTCTCCCATTATTATTGTGTGGGAGTTTAAGTCCCTTTGTAGGTCACTCAGGACTTGCTTTATGAATCTGGGTGCTCCTGTGTTAAGGTGCATATATATTTAGAATAGTTAGCTCTTCTTGTTGAATTGATCCCTTTACCATTATGTAATGGCCTTCTTTGTCTCCTTTGATCTTTGTTGGTTTAAAGTCTATTTTATCAGAGACTAGGATTGCAACCCCTGCCTTTTTTTGTTTTCCATTTGCTTGATAGATCTTCCTCCATCCCTTTATTTTGAGTCTATGTGTGTCTCTGCACGTGAGATGGGTTTCCTGAATACAGCACACTGATGGGTCCTGACTCCTTATCCAGTTTGCCAGTCTGTGTCTTTTAATTGGAGCATTTAGCCCATTTACATTTAAAGTTAATATTGTTATGTGTGAATTTGATCCTGTCATTATGATGTTAGTTGGTTATTTTGCTCGTTAGTTGATGCAGTTTCTTTCTAGCCTCGACAGTCTTTACAATTTGGCATGTTTTTGCAGTGGCTGGTACCGGTTGTTCCTTTCCATGTTTAGTGCTTCCTTCAGGAGCTCTTTTAGGGCAGGCCTGGTGGTGACAAAATCACTCAGCGTTTGCTTGTCTGTAAAGTATTTTATTTCTCCTTCACTTATGAAGCTTAGTTTGGCTGGATATGAAATTCTGGGTTGAAAATTCTTTTCTTTAAGAATGTTGAATATATAACTACTTCTTCTTCACTGAGATAATATATGTATAGCATCTATTATTATTCTTAATAATGATATTATTCCATAGGCATAGATTCCTGAGAAAATTTACAGCTATAAATTATATCAGTGGAATTATATTGAATTTTGAAGCCCCAAGCATACTATATGATGCTGTTCTATCATGTCCATATCTAAGTGATAGTTAGGAAATGGATACACGTGTTTCAGCAGCTTTTAGGAAATGGATACACGTGTGTCAGCAGCTTTACATACATTTACCTATCTTCTACAATTCTTTTTTTTTTTTTTTCTGAGACAGAGTTTCACTCTTGTTGCCCAAGCTGCAGTGCAATGGCATGATCTCAGCTCAATGCAACCTCTGCCTCCCGGGTTCAAGCGATTCTCCTGCCTCAGCCTCCCTAGTAGCTGGGATTACAGGGATGTGTCACCACACCCAGCTAATTTTGTATTTTTAGTAGTATGGGGTTTCATCATGTTGTCCAGGCTGGTCTTGAACTCCTGACCTCAGGTGATCCACCTGCCTCAGCCTCCCAAAGTACTGGGATTACAGGCGTGAGCCACCACATCTGGCCACACTTACCTATCTTCCGATGAGTTATTTCTTTAAAGTATACACGGATCTGCTTAAATTATCCTGAGAATGTAAAGATCTTTGTGTTGATTGAGGGAAAAAGATACCTTCTATTCTATCCAGAGACCCCTATTCACAGTCCAGTATAGTTTTCCAGTTGACAGAAGGGTTGTACAGGTCTTTCCTTTGGCATTTTTAAGTTCTAAACTCAGTACGTTTTGTTGAAAATGAAGCTATGTGCTGGCATATGTTTTGATCTAAACTTACTGCACATTGACTTACTCAGTACATGAGCTTTTTGAAAAGTTTCCGCGTAACACTTTGAGGCATTGATTTTTCTACAGTCTCATTAACTCTCATGAACATGCCAGTTTTTGTTGAGGAAGAAGAAACTATGTTAAATAATGGAAACGTTGGCTTTTGGGTATTTCTTTTATAAGCAGCATTTTTTTCTGGGCTAGAAAAGGTCACGGCATTTCTAAGAGTATACTCTTTTGGAGGGCTGCTGTTCCTTTTCCTGAGATGTAATGAGATGCAGCTGATCTGTCAGCAAAAATGGCTTTCAGAGGCTGCAGTTACAGTACAGTCAAATCAAAGCAAACAAGATTATCCTAAAGTGACTTTTAAATAAAAAGTGTTTATCCCATTTTCTCAATAGTTTTGAAAATAATATCAAAAGCATGAAAACACAATCAAAGGCAACATAATGTTTTTAAACATTTATGACAGCCTTTTCAAAAAAATGATTCTGGAGCAATTGGGTATCTATAGGCAAAAAAGTGTTAACCTTCACCTACATCTCATACCTTATGCAAAAATTAACAAAATTAATAACAGATTTAAATATAAAACATAAAACTATAAAACTTGTAGGAAAAAATCATAAGAGAAAACTCTTCAGAACCCAGGGCTAGGTGGAGAGTTTTCACACTTGACACCAAAAGCGCAATCCATAAAAAGAAAAATGTGGTAAGTTGGACCTCACAATTAAAAAGTCTGCTCTGCAAAAGACCTTGTAAAGAGGATGAAAAAATGAACTACAAACACGAAGAAAATACTGGTGAATCACATATTCAACACAAAGCCTTGTATCTAGTATATAGAAAGAACACTCAAAACTCAACAGTAAAAAACTAAACAGTCCAATTAGAAAGTGGGCAAAAGACAGGAGCAGACATTTCCTGTCTGAAGGAAATGTCCTGTGTCCCACTGAAGAGGACACACAGATGGCAAATGAGCGACTGAAAATGAGCCTAACATCACTAGCTTTTGGGAGGAAATGCAGATTAAAACTACAACAAGATATTACTACACACCTATCAGAATGGCTAAAATAAACAATAGCGATAACACCAAATGCTTACAAAGATATGAAGAAACAGAATCACTCACTGCTGCTGGGAGTGTAAAATGGTACAGCCACTCTAGAAATTAGTTTCTCATTCTCTAAACAAGTGCTTACTATACAACCCAGCAATTGCACTCTAGGGCATTTATTCCAGAGAAGTGAAAATTTATGTCAACACAAAAACCTGTAAAAGAACATTCATAGCATCTTTTTCATAAGAGTAAAAAACCAGAAACAACCAAATGTCCTTCAGGCGGGGAAGAGTGAAATGGAACACAATAAAAAGGAACAAGCTACTGACATACACAACTTGGATGATCTCAAGGAAATTATGCTGAGTGAAAAAAAAATCCAAAGATAACATAGTATATGATTCTATATAACATTCATAAAATAAAATATATAACATTCATAAAACAAAATAACATTCATAAAATTAAAAATAACAAAATTATAGGGATGAAGAATAGATTAGTGGTTGCCAGGGGCTGGGGATAAGAACATGGTGGGTGGGTATGGTTATACAAGGATAATGTGGCTGGCGCAGTGGCTCAGGCCTGTAACCCCAGTACTTTGGGAAGCCGAGGCAGGAGGATCACTTGAGGTCAGGAGTTTGAGATCAGCCTGACCAACATAGTAAAACCCAGTCTCTACTAAAAATAACAAAAACTAGCTGAGTGTGGTGGCGGACACCTGTAATCCCAGCAACTCCGGAGGCTGAGGCAGGAGAATCGCTTGAACCCAGGTGGCAGGGGAGCCAGGGGTGAAGGTTGCAATGAGCCAAGATCACACCACTGCACTCCAGCCTGGGCAACAGAGCGAGATACCGTCTCAAAAAAAAAAAAAAAAAAAATGTAAGGGAGGCTTGTGGATGGAACTGTTCTGTATCTTGACTGTGGTGGTGGTTACAAGAGTCTGCGTATTTGATAAAATTGCATAGAACTACACACTCACACAAATGAGTACATGTAAATGTGGTGACATCTAAATAAGTTCTATGGGTTGTACCAATGTCAATTTCCTGGTTTTAATATCGTGTTATTCAAGATGTTATCACTGGGGAAAACTAAGCGAAGGATCCATAGGACCTCGTTGTACATTTTTTAATAATTTCCTGTGAATCTATAATTACATAAAATTAAAAGTGTTTAAAAATTGGTGAGAGCTTGGGTTGTGTGTTTATGGAAAGGCCCGAATAGTAAGAGGCTACGTAGTGATTAGTATAGTAACCTCCTCTCTCCCTGAAGAATTGGTGGGTCTAGGTCTTTGAAAGTTTGGTGGAAGAAAATGAATTCTCCTCTTTCTCATATCTGTTCTTCCTATTTTAGACATTGCCACTCTCATTATGAAATACACACAAAATCGAATAAAACTTTAGAAGTTTTTAAAGCCCTCTCTGCTATGTGATGACTTTTCTTCCTCCTCCATTTATCATCACCAACACACTAAAATTTATTGGGTATGTATTTTGTTTCAGTCACTGTTGCAAATTTCTCAAACCCAACTTAAAAGAAAAATGGAAATTTTTGATTTACCTAACTCCAAACTCCAAAGGATGGACCTGGTTTCAGGCACAGCTGACCAGCTGACCGTCAGTATGTTTATCAATGTCAATCTCTCTCTCTCTCTCTCTCTTTCTCTCCATCTCTCATTGCTGGCTGGTTTCACTGTAAAACAGCCTCTCTCTATGTAAGCAATATTGTCCTTACACGTCAGACTAACAGAGAATGAGAACACCTTCACCATAGCCCCTGCACAAATCCAGAGATTGATCCCTGAATTGTGTAAAATTATTATAGAAGAGGGAAGGCACAGTTTTCCAAAACAGGGGTGCTGTGTAGGCCAAAAAGCAAAAAATCATACACTCACATTTTAAACATAACAAAAACTGAAGCTTTCAGAAGCTAATTGTCATCCCAGTGTATTCCACTGAGCAGGTGGGTGTTGCCACGACTCAAAAGTCAGATTGTCCAGCTCCACTGCTCAGTCTCTCAACCATGAGGTCACACTCCCTCCAAGAATCCTTGCTCTCCTGGCTAGATAATCCCAGTTCCTAATAATACTTCTATATTTTTATTTTCCACCATATGCTAATTGACTCTTTATCAATTTCAGCTTCTCATCTCCCAAATTGACTACAACAAAATAGGACATAGAACTCAGGAAGATTCTAAGCAATGGTTTATACAGTGAAAGACTGTTCATTATTCCAGTATAGTTTAAGGGTATATCACCATTTATGCATACGTGCTTAAAGTTTGAATAATAGTACAAATAGAAGCTTCATAAATCAGATTATTTATTTCCCTGATTCATTTACATATACTCTGTAGTGCCCACTATGTGCCAAGTTATCTTGACACCACCGAGAACTTGAGATATTAGAAGAATATAAAAGCAAATATAAAATGAGTGTTTTTAAAATGATAAAAGGGATTTAAAACCTTACTCGGAGTTCTCATTCTACTAAAAGGAGACAGATAATAAGCAAATGAAAAATTATCTAGATATAGACATGTAGTATTGTATTATCAGGAGGGTATAAGTGCTCAGGGGGAAAAAAAGCTATGCAAAGGAGATAGGAAGTGCTGAGAGGAAGGAAGTTTCTGCTAACTATCAGGTGATCAAGGAAGGAAGATGTCATCAAGAAGATAACATACTATCTACCTCAAATGCCTTTCCCAGTATAGAATTAACTCCGTATACCTGAAGATCTCTAAGCTAGAGTAATAATGATGTGGTGGGATAGAACAGGAGTTAGAAGCAATTCTTTGATATTTTTAAATTTTAACTTTAATTTTTCTATTTTTGTAGAGACAGGGTCTCCCTTTGTTGCCCAGGCTGGTCTGGAACCCCTGGGCTCAAGCAATCCTCCCACCTCGGCCTCCCAAAATGTTGGAATTATAGGCGTGAGCCACCATGTTAAAAAGGGAATAAAAGTATAGGAGGAGAGAAGGATGAAAGCAAAAAAGTTCAAGGTGGTTTTAATTGATCAACAATTGCCACCAATCAATTGTTGGCAATTGAACCAATAGACATTAAACATATATTAGATTGGTGCAAAAGTAATTGAGTTTTTGCCATTACTTTGCACCAAACCAATAGATGTCATAATAGAGAAGACCAGAGATGACCTGCTTACAAACCTACTCAGTTAATGCAATGAGTGCCTTAACTTTGTTTTTCAGTTTTCTCTAAGAAGTAAATATATTGTTTGTTTTTGCTTTTTCCCTTTAAACTGTTTAAAAACTTTAAAATTATGGTTGAAACTTGGGAAGATTGAAAGTAGCTTACATCTGAATTCACACTAATGGATGAAAACATAGAAAAAGGACATGTGATTAATTTTTTAGGAAAAAAGGATTTGATTACAGATGAACAAAGAAAATAAACTGCTCAACACTGGCTAATTTTATTCTCAGGAATTTCTTAAATTTCTTAAAATAATAGCAATTAGTATTTAATTTAGAGCAACATGACATGCATATTTATACAACTTTCAGCATTTCATATCTGTATTAAAAATACAGATATTTTTTACTTAAAAAATCAGAGCTTAAATTATTTGCGATACTGGAGATAAAATGAGTAGTGATTATCCCTTTTATAACATTAACTAATATGTCACTTATTTTTATATTCAGAAATTCATTCCAGGTATCTTTCAATTATTTAAACTTTTTTAAAAACATCAAATTATACCAACTTCTTTTCTCTTCACTTTTTTCAATCACTTTTGCCCAAATGCAATAAAAATTTTGATCTGAACATGTCTATATAAAAACTTTATGTATTTTTTCATAAATACCAGATGCCTTTAGAAAGCATAATAATGTTTTGATTTATTTTTAAATAGATTGAAAACTAGTCTAGCAATAAAAAATGGCTATACTGTGTAGAAATAATAAAAATTACTTTATCATCTGTCCTTGTATTTTTATAGCTATCATTTAATTTTGGGTTCCATTTTTACAAAACTTCATAGGTCTGGAAATACCTGTTTTTTTTGGTAGCTTTGTCCAGATGTGATTTATAAATATGTCAAGAAAATCTAATAAATTTTTCATTAGTAGTTATTAATATTTGCATTGCAATTTAAGGAACAAGAAAAGATTCTGCCTTCAATGGACTGAATTTTTTTTAATGTCATGTTCCAATTTTGCAGTGACATTGCTGCTTTTCTTTAATGGCTTTACTCTCAGTACATCTATCATGTGAAAATCTAGCCTTGTGGGCATCAATGTAAATGTAAAAAGCCATTGACTTTGCTTTTTAAAAAATTCTCTTATTACTTTTCTCAAAAGAAATTTATTTCTCAAGGCTCTCTCTGAGATATACCCATGCTGCTTTCAGATGGCATCTTAACCTTCCATGGCCAGCACTTAGAGAATTCATCAAAACTATCCCCACCTGCAATGCTTCATGACCCCAAGAGGCTGAAGAGATGAAACCTTTTTTGCAAAAGAATGGCTCTTGGACTTTCATACAAATCTTTTATTTGCCATTAGCCCATCAGTCCAAACTACATTCACTGGGTGAATCTGAAAAGAACCTCAAAAGGAAGGACTTTTCATAATGTTGCTTATTATTTTTGTAAATGGTTTAAAATTAATTTTAGCAAGTAATTAGAGAAATAAGAAAAGTTTTCCTTTCCTGTAAAGGATGTTGTATTTCTTACAATTACGTGAACTGTTGTGTCATTATCAGGGCAAAGTTAATTATCCTACAACAGGAAGTCTTAAGAAACATCCACTTATTTGATCTATAGTCTTCCATTTCTTGTATTCATTGTACTTTCATTGTCTTTTATAAGAGCATTTCTCCTGGGATGATTTCTCAGTACAGTTCAGTTTATTCAAAAGTCCTCCTAAATCCATATTGTTAAAATGTTCATACTACCCAAAGCAATCTACAGAGTCAATGCAATCCCTATTAAAATACCAATGATATTATTCACAGAAGTAGAAAAAAGATCCTAAAATTTATATGGAACCACAAATGAACCAGAATAGTCAAAGCTATCCCAAGCAAAATAACAAAACTGGAGGAATTACATTACCTGACTTCAAATCAAACTACAGAGCTATAGTAACCAAAACAGCATGGTACTAGCATAAAAACAGACACACAGACCAATGGAACAGAGTAGATAAGCCAGAAACAAATCCATATATCTAAAGTCAACTCATTTTTGACAAAGTTGCCAAGAACATACATTGGAAAAGGACAGTCTCTTCAACAAATGGTGCTTGGAAAACTGACAATCCGTATACAGAAGAATAAAACTAGACCTCTGTCACCATATACAAAAATCAAGTCAAAATGGATTAAAGACTTAAATTTAAGACCTCAAACTATGAAACTACTAAAAGAAAACATTAGGGAAACTCTCCAGGACATTGGAGTAGGCAAAGATTTCTTGAGTAATACTCCACAAACACAGGCAACCAAAGCAAAAATGCACAAAGGGCTAAAAAACTTCATCAAGTTAAAAAGCTTCTGCACAGCAAATGACACGATCAACAAAGTGAAGAGACAACCCACAGAATGGGAGAAAATATCTGCAAGCTATCTATCTGACAAGAAATTAATAACCAGAATATATATGAAGCTCAAACAACTCTATAGGGAAAAGAATCTAATAATCCAATTTAAAAATGGGCAAAGGGTATGAGTAGACATTTCTCAAAAGGAGACATATAAATAGCAAACAGGTATATGAAAAGGTGCTCAACATCATTGGTCGTCAGAGAAATGCAAATCAAAACTACGATGAGATATCATCTCGCCTCAGTTAAAATGGCTTATACCCAAAAGACAGACAATAACAAATGCCGACAAGGATGTAGAGAAAGAAGAACCTTTGTAACACTGTTGGTGGGAATGAAAATTAGTACAACCACTATGGAGAACAGTCTGAAGTTCCTCAAAAAGCAAAAAATAGAGGTACAATATGATCCAGCAATCCCACTGCTAGGTATATATCCAAAAGAAAGAAAATCAGTATACTGAAGAGATATCTGCACTCCATGTTTATTACAGCACTATCTACAATAGCCAAGATTTGGAAGCCACCTGTGTCCATCAACAGATGAATGGATTAAAAAATGTGGTACATATACACAATGGAGTACTATTCAACCATAAAAAGAATGAGATAGTGTCATTTGCAACAACATGGAATGGAACTGGAAGTCATTATCTTAAGTGAAATAAGCCAGGCACAGAAACACAAACTTCCTATATTCTCACTTATTTGTGGGAGTTAAAAATTAAAATAATTGAACTAATGGAGGTAGAGACTACAATGATGGTTAGCAGAGGCTGGGAAGGCTAGTTGGGGAGGGGAGGAAATGGGGATGGTTAAAGAGTACAAAAAATAGAAAGAATGAATTAGATCTAGTATTTGCTAGCATAACAGGGTGACTATAGTCAATAATAATTTAAATGTACATTTAAAAATAACAGACTATAAGATTGTTTGTAACACAAAGGATAAATGCTTAAGGTGGAGGATATCGCCTTTACCCTGATATGATTATTACTTATTGCATGCCTATATTAAAATATCTCATATACCCTATAAATATGTATACCTACTATGTGTCCACAAAAATTAAAAAAACAAAAACAAAAGTCCTTCCAAATCAAGAGATTTTCCTGCAAGCAGAGAGGTTGATATCTACATAGTTTGAAGCAACCCCAGTGGGAACCCCATAGTTACAGAAACACCAATAATCCTAATTATCAGTTATAGTAATCCTAGTTATTGGGGTTACTATATATTATGAAATGTTATGAATTAGGATTATTGGGGTTACCATAGAGCTTATGACATATTAGTGTTGAAAGAGAACTCAGTTATGAAAAAGGAATTCTATCCAGATGCCAAAGGCTTTTGCGGAGAGGACTGAAAGTTATCCTGTCATTAAATAATAGTTACCCACCTTCGGAAGCAATCAGGACCCCAATCACTTGGTCAGTTTCCTGTAATTGTCACAAATGACTGTGTGTTCTAGAGTCTGAGCTCTGTAGCTCCACAGTTGGCTTCTATCCTGAACTCTATTTAGAGATCACAGGCTAAACTGGGTCTTTGGAGTACTTCGCTTTCAACTTCCATAACTTCAGTAGAATTTGACTTTTTAATATTAGACATCCTTGAGCAAAAACTTTCCTCTGCATTTCAAATTTGAAATTAGGGTAGTATTTCTTTTTTTTTTTTTGAGACGGAGTCTCGCTCTGTCGCCCAGGCTGGAGTGCAGTGGCGCGATCTCGGCTCACTGCAAGCTCCCGCCTCCTGGGTTCACGCCATTCTCCTGCCTCAGCCTCCCGAGTAGCTGGGACTATAGGCGCCCGCCACCACGCCCAGCTAATTTTTTGTATTTTTAGTAGAAACGGGGTTTCACCGTGTTAGCCAGTATGATCTCGATCTCCTGACCTCGTGCTCCGCCTGCCTCGGCCTCCCAAAGTGCTGGGATTACAGGCGTGAGCCACCGTGCCCAGCCAATTAGGGTAGTATTTCTAAATGGCTCAGCCTGCATCAGCATAAGCAGTGAATAGTAGGACATTGGGAAGATATATTGTCTTAGTCAATTTGGGCTGTTATTTAAAAATACCATAGGCCAGCCATGGTAGCTCACGTCAGTAATCCTAGCACTTTGGGAGGCTGAGGTGAGAAGATCACTTGAGGCCAGGAGTTGGAGATCAGGCTGGGCAACATAGGGAGACCCCATCTCTACACAAAATAAAATTATCTGGGTGTGGTTGTACACACCTGTAGTCCCAGCTACTTGGGAGGCTTAGGTGGGAGGATCACTTGAGCCTGGGAGACTGAGATTGCAGTGAGCTGTGATTGTGCCACTGCATCCTAGCCTGAGTGACAAAGCGAGAGCCTGTTAAACACAAAAAACAAAAAACAAAAAAACCATAAACTAAGTGGCTTATAAAGAACAAAAATTAATTTCTCACAGTTTGGAGGCTGGAAAGTCCAGGATGAATGAGCTGGCAGATTCAGTGTCTGGTGAGAGCCCACTTCCTGGTTCACAGATGGCTGTCTTTCTGCTGTTTCCTCATCTGGTAGAATGGGTAAGGGAGCTCTCTGGGGCCTCTTTTCTAAGAGCACTAATCCCATTCATAAGGGCTCCACACTCACTATCTAATCATCTCCCAAAGGCCTTACCTCCAAATACCATCACATAGGGATTAAGATTTCAACTTAAGAATTTTGGGGGAATACATTCAGTCTATAGCATGTATGAAAGGGTGCAGGTGGTCTTAGAGATGATAAAACAGAACACAGAATTTTCAGAATTTTGAGAGTCTATATATGGCTGACACTTGAATGCTCATTAAATGGGTGAATACACATCCTGTAAAGCATTTATTCATAGCAGGTTATTATTATTTCACAGATAGTATCCACTGTATACTTTTTAGATAATGATGCTGTTCTTAGTTAAGAGTCATATCAAAGTGAGTGTAAAGACCAATGCTCTCCACTTGGCTTTTATAAAGTATTTTCTGCCGTGAAAAAATTAAAGGTAGGAATTACAGCAGAGTCATTGAAGCAGACATGTCTTAGGTGAATGCCTTCATGAAATGGGAGAGGAGGATTTCAAGTTACTAAGAACATCTAGGACTATGTAATAAAATTTGGATATTTCATGCCAAAATAGACAAATTTTGCTTGTGCTAAGATGCAAAGACTGCCACCATCCAATCCAACATGTTATTATAATATGTGACCTAGACTTCATTCTTTTTTCAAAGTTGAAATATTATTCACATTATAAAATTCATCCTTTTAGAGTGTACAATTCAATGGTTTCTAGTCTATTCACAAGGCTGTGCAATTGTTACTACTGTCTAATTCCAGAACATTTTCATCACCCCAAAAGGAAACTGTTATACTCAGAAGCAGTCACTCTCACCAGTCCCTGAAAACCACTAACCTATTTTCTGTCTCTATGGAGTTGCTTATTCTAGATATTACACATAAATGGAATCATACAATATGTGGCCTTTTGTGTCTGGCTTCTTTCTCTTGGGATAAGTGTTTTCAAGTTTCACCCAGGTTGTAGCATATATCAGTACTTCATTCCTTTTGGCCATGGCATGAGCTTCTGTAGTATCCTCTTACCTGGTCTCCCTGCTTCTATTTGGGTCCCCCAGAGCCTGCTCTTCACTGAAGCTGGAATGATCTTTTTCAAATATAGTTCAGATCATCTCACTCCTCTTCTTTAAATCCTCCAAAGGCTTCCCATTCTACTTAGAGAAAAATCTAAACTCATTATTATGGCCCCTAAGACTCATGAATGATCAAGACCCTACCCTGCCTACTTCACTGACCTCAGCTCCCCACACTCCATTCACTCACTCCGTGCCAGCTACGCTGGCTTCCTTCTGCTCCTTAAACCTTTGAGACTTGTTTCTGCCTCGGGACCTTTGCACTTGATGGTCCCTCTGTCTGGGGTTCCTTTTTCACAGTTCTTCCCATAACTCATTCCTTCTCATCATTCAGGCCTCCCATAAGCCCTCCTCAGAGAGGCATGCCTAGATGATCCTGGCTCAAGTATCTTTCCCCCAACTGCCAGCCACCTTCCATTATTTCATTACCCTGGTTTAATTTCTTTTATAGCATTTGCTACTAGCTGAAATTGCTAATTTTAAAATTTACTTTCTTATTATCTGACTCCCTTGAAAATCCGCCAACTCCAAGGCAGAGACATCACTGCTATATCCCAAGCTCCCAGAATGGAGCCCAGTAGGTGTTTGATTAATATTTGAAGGACTTCATGACTTCACCTTACCTAGAGCCCTTAAATTTTCCAGATCTTGCCTCTACTTTTAGTTCCTGAAGCTGGATCTCTTTGCTTATTACTAGACTTCCCTATTGCCAACTGACTGTATATGTGTATATATGTATGTAAGTATATATGTATTCATTCATTCATTCATTCATCCACTCATAGAGACACAGTTTCACTCTGTTGCCCAGGCTGGAGTGTAGTGGCACAATCATAGCTCACTGCAACCTCAAATTCCTGGGCTCAAGCAATCCACCTGCCTCAGCCTCCTGAGTAGCTAGGACTACAGGTGCATGCCACTGCATCCAACTAAATTTTCTTTATATTTTTTGTAGAGATGAGGTTTCATTATGTTGCCCAGGCTGGTCTTGGACTCCTGGCCACAAGTGATCCTCCTACCTTAGCTTCCCAAAGCTCTGGGATTACAGGCATGAAATACCACTTAGCTGCCTGACTGGTTTCTATCTATTGCTGACTCTCTCATTCTCCTGATATCCGACTCTCCTCCCCTTTTTAATCCTTTCCATGACAACTTTTCTAGACATCTCTATCACAAGCCAGTAGGTCTTGCTAATCTGCAGACCCTTGACCAATTGAACTTTCATTGTTATAGATTGTCAGCAGAAAGCAAAGTCCAGTTGCCAATTTGTGGTGAAGAATGCAAGAGATAATAGGTGAGAGGAATCAGCATGGCATTAAGAATCAAACTTTCAATCTGATACAGAATAAATGGAAATGCTCTCAAAGCTGGTATACACGGATATACAAGCTCAACTTAAATGCATGTGAATTTAGAAGTACAGATTGGAATATCTGTAACTAAATTATCAAGGGACCACTGCAGTGATCTGGGATTTCACTTCTTTGCAATGCTTGGACAAAGGGGTACCTGTGGAATCAGCTTCATTTAGTAATCTGTTCCCAGAGGAATCCAGTGCCTATCTGCCCCCACTTTCCTGCTCCCCTATCTATCTTCTCTTATCATTCAAGTCACATAATGGCATGACCTTCAGGCCTGCAAGTCTTTTCCTGAACATTTCTTCAAAAATAACAACTCATATTAAAAATAATGGAAGAAAAGCCATAAACAGGGAGAAAATATTTGCCACATATTTAATCAAACAAATGTTCCCAAATACATAAAGCTTTGCTATAATGAATAACAAAAAAGCTAACAACCCAATGGGGGAAAATGGGTGAAATAAATTTTCACTGAGATATTTCACAGAAGAGGAAGCAATAATGGCCAATAATTTGTGGAAAATTACTCAACCTCTGTAGTAAACTGGGATTGCAAACTAAGTCCACAATAAGAAGTCACCCTCGCTGGGCTTGGCGGCTTACGTCTATAGTCCCAACACTTTGGGAGGCTGAGGCAGGGGGATTACCTGAGGTCAAGCGTTCAAAGACCAGCCTGGCCAACATGGTGAAACTTCATCTTTACTAAAAATACAAAAATTAGCCAGGTGTGATGGTGCACACCTGTAGTCCCAACTACTTAGGAGGCTGAGACAGGAGGATCCCTTGAACTGGGAGGCAGATGTTGCAGTGAGCCAAGATCCTGCCACTGCACTCCAGCCTGGGTGACAGAGTGAGACTCCATCTCGAAAAAAAAAAGAAGTCACACTCACCAGACTGACAAAGGTTTTTGCATGAATGAATAGCCATGGAAACTTCATTCATGGTTGGTGGGAATGTAAATTGGTATAACACTTTGGAAAACAATGTAAAACAGAGTTTAGCTAGATCATCCCCTGTGACCTAATAACTCCACTCCTGGGAATATTCCTCAGAAAACTCTTGCACATGTACACTAGGGCGCATGTACAAGAACATTCCAAGCAGCCTGGTTCATGCAGGAAAAACAAAAAACAAACAAAAAACACCCTTTAATACACAAGTTGTTTATTTTGCTGACCTACTGGGGATATAAAAAACATTGAGCCCACTGTTTCAGGCATCTCTGCTCTGGCTGACATTTCACGCTCACACTGGCTGCTGGGACTGGTGATCTTTCAGTGCACCTCTGGGAGACACCAGGAAGGTCACAGGGAAGCAGAGCCATGTTCACTTGCTTGCATCCGTAGGTCATTTACATCCCTTGTGCTCCCTTTTTTTTTTTTTTTTTACTACTTTGGGAATAAATCAAAGTACAAGAACCTTGAATCCAGTATTTTCTCACCCATCCTTGAACTTGGACCAGACCCTATAATCTAGTCTTTCTTACATGTTTCCTGTGTATAAAGAATTTAAAGAAGGTGGCCATTTTTTTTTAACCTAATCTGTCAGGTTTTCTCCTGCCTCTCTTCGTATTTCTGACACAGCACTATCCCAATGTGCCTTGTAATTCAGCTATTTGAGTAAAGGTTTAGGGTCCTTTACCAAACTGTAACTCTGTCACTAAATCTTGTATCCCCAAAGGTCAGGTCTTGCTTACAGTAGGTTGAACTGTATGTGCCTGATACATTAAAACTCTTGATTTAGGGAGAAGTATCTTGGTGGAGTAGAATAGCCAGTGGCTTCTTCACATGCTGACAGTCTTGAGCAGATTGTTTAATCTCTCCTGGCATCATTAATGAGAATTTCAGTACTTTTACATCCCAGAGATGCCATGAATATTAAATAAAATAGCATGAGAAAGTGCCTGACGCAAAAACGCCCCTTCAAATATGTTAATGTACTTCTTGCCCTTTCCTCAGCATTCCTCGCCTTTCAAAGGGAGGTCAAATAAGACCGGTTTTCACCGGTTTTCACACACTGGGGCCCATGGCGAGGGGCTATGGGGCGGGGAGGGGCGGTGCGGGGGCAGAAGGAGCATCAGGAAAAATAGCTAATGCATGCTGGACTGAATTCCTAGCTGACGGGTTGATAGGTGCAGCAAACCACCATGGAACACGTTTAGCTGTGGAACAAACCTGCACATCCTGCACATGTACCCCGAAACTTGAAATAATAATAATAATAATAAAGACTAGTTTTCCCTCTTTCTGTAGAAGGAAATTAGGACTGTATTAGCTGGTGTCCTGGAAGAGGCTGCTTCCTGAACGTTTCCAGTCAAGGAAATAAAGGAAAGTATAGAGATGGAAAGAGGGAGTCAGGTCACGGTAGAAATCAGGATGCAATAGCAGCAGAGATGCATAGAAAAAGGAGTTTCCTAAGGCTTGGAAATCCGTAGGATAACCGGCACCCCAGACCAGTTAGAAATGTGTGTGTGGTCAAGCCCCAGCAGTCCTTTCTTCTTTATCCTTTATTAACAGGCAACTGCATTTCCCTAAGGGGTCTGTGATTTTGCAGGAATTCGGGGGAGGGTCGATAGCATCAACATCACAGTTGAACCAACACTGCCCTGATATGCACCAGGCATTAAGCTTGGAACTGGGGATAAACCGGGGAACAAAACAGAGGTGCTTCCACAGAGGTGCGTACTAGGGACTGCCAGAGCTCTGGAAGAGGTGAAGGAGAAAAGGCGTCCAACATAGACCCAGGACACCAGAGAGCGTCGCCACTACCAAGTTTAAAAACTCGGACGGCCTGATTTGCCATCCACATCCTGTTACCAGTCCAGTCCTTCCAAAGGTGGGAATGGTGCATTATTTAAATTCCATTCTCTTTATTCCAGAGCGAAAATGCGCGATACTTGGGTCAGAAACTCAGGCTAGGGGGCTCGGGTCCCGCTGCAGGGTGGGGCGCGGGCAGGCAGCGGGGCGGGGTGACGCGAGGTAGGCGCCGCGCAGCCCAGCCCACGTGTGCGCGAGATTTAAAAGTTGACGGAGCGCCGGGCGCTCAGTTCTGTGTCCGGGCCCCGCGAGCGGCGCTCCAGGAACGCTGGAGGCACGGCCAGCACCAGGTGAAGCACTAGCTACGCGTGGCGCAGCGCAGGGTCCCTAGCACCGAGCCTCCCGCAGTCGCCGAGATGCTGCGAACAGCGAGCTGCCGCCCCAGGTCGCCCGCCGGACAGGTGGCCGCAGCGTCCCCGCTCCTGCTGCTGCTGCTGCTTGCCTGGTGCGCGGGCGCCTGCCGAGGTAAGACGGCCCCGCACCCGGCCGCCGCCACGCCATGCGCGCCTCTCTCTGGCTCCACTCACCGCTCTCTTCTACCTTCTTTCTCTCACCTTTACATGGCTTCTGGGACTTCGCTTGGCTTCTCTGGAGCCGCGGGGTTTCCCGCCTCCGAGGCACAGGTCGCCGCCCCAGGGCAACTAGCGACGTAGGAGCAAGGGGCCCGGCCAGGGCCAAAATACCCAGGCCCCGCGCGTTGATGCCCAACGGAGACCCTGCGCGGGGCCGGCTGCGATAGGTGGAGACTGGTAGGGCTCCCTCATCCTGGGGATTTCCACCCCCGCCCCCGGCCCGTGGAAACGGGTATTAAAATAGTGAACATTAAAATGCTTTCCTTTTGATTGCAATTATTGGAGGGATTGATGGTTGAAGCAAAACAAGAGTGAGTTTAATACTTCATCCGCTGAGGCAAGATGAACTTGGCGAGTGCTCAGCCTCTTTGGTGGGTGAGCTGGTGTTATGTTGAGATAAACCTGAGCGGTACAACGGGCCCCACGCTAACCGCTTAGAAGGGGGAAGGAGTGGGCTTTGTGCCTTACCGGTTTTCAGGCACTAGATAGGGAAAAGGAATAGAGAACTTCTCATCACACAAAGTTGGAGAGGCAAGTGTGCAAGCCAGGCTTTCAGGCAGTGCGACAGCTACAGCAAGTGATGGCAGATGTGATTTGCTAACAATAGGGACTTGCTGAGCTTGGCTTAGAAGAAATAGGAAACGCAAGGTCAGGGAAGGAGATCTGAAGCTTTGGAGACATAGCCGAGCAGAACGTAAACGTTCCAGTGGATAGATCATCTTCTGGTTTCTCCAAGGGTTACAGCTTACTTTTGCAGGTGCCTTATGGAGACCATCGTTCATCCCCAAGTCAGGGGTCCCTCCCTTGCCAACCACTGCCTGGCTATAAATTTTCTAGCTTGGCAGAAGGTTCTCTTAGCTTCCCTCTGCTCTCCTTTCAGTGAGGTAAAAGTGACAGACTGTTGTGTCATTGTTCAGAACGTTGGGTACTTAAAATCACAACTGCAGAGCTTGTAGTCGAGCCCTCAGTTAGAGATGAGGAAATAGAGACCGTTATTCTTTTCCTAATCTATTTATTTTTATTGTTCTCCTCTCATTGTTTTGATTTTGTCCTTTCCTGAGGCATTGGAGGGGTGTGTGTGTGTGTGTGTGTGTGTGTGTGTGTGTGTGTGTGTGTGAGAGAGAGAGACTCCCCTACTTGAAAAGCAAGATAATTTGGCTTTGAAATCCAGGCAGTCAGAAGCTAGCAGACCCAAACCTTCTCCATATAGCCAGTAGTGATACAACATGACTTTCTCCCAAGGTAAATGTTCATCTTTTAGGATTTTAAATATATTATTGGTAATTTAGGATGGTAATCTTTATCTGCCTTCTTAAGGATGCTGATAAGCATGGTTCGAAAAGTGACTTTGCTATGTAAAGAAAATGGCTTTCTATGTATTTGCATGCTATATGCATACAGTGAAATTTGCATCAGAGATAACTGCCTTGGGGTGAGTTGGAGAATTTCAGACTGCTGGTGATTGAACAGTAACTGTAGAAGGCAGCAGCTGCTTCCTAAAAGAGATGAGTCTTGGTTTTTGTTTCCAAAAGAGCCTATCTGCTGACATATCAATCGTCTCGTAAATATCCCCAATATTTTTCAAGTAAAAGAATGAGATACTTCTTTTACTACCCAGAGGCCCCCTAGATTGCCCTTTTGTGTCTTCATTCCCCTTCAGACCTGCTCTGAATACTAAAAAACTAATTTTATCTCTTTAAAAATGTGGTAGGAAGGGGAGAGGGTGAATAGCCATGTGATCTGCCCCAGTCCTGAGTCCCTAAAGATGGCACCAAGGGGGGCGTGACATACATAAGCAAAACCCAGAGATTATCTACCATGGTCAATCATCATGCAAGATGCAACTGGATGCCTCGAAAAGCAACACAACAGATGTCGTAATGCCAGAGGAAAATAAAAATGTCACTAAATGCAGCATCCTTGACAAAAAAAAAAAAAAAAAAAAGAATTAGAGCATACAATGGCCATGCGAAGATAAAAGGTCAGCCACAGATTCAGTGGATGGAAACAATTTACTATTCAGAGAACACTAGTAAAATAAAGAAGGAAACTTCCTATAAGAGGAACACATTTTGGATATCTGCATCGAACTGTTACTTGATTTTGCCTGTGACAATAAGTTATCAAATGGTCAAGACTAAGTTAAGGAGTGTCTTTTCCTGCCCAGGCCTCTTGCTCATAGAATAAGTCTTAATGTTCACTTGGCAGTAACGATTTCTCACTTCCCAATCTGACAGTGAAGTACATACTCGCAATGAGAAAAGAAAATTGGCGCTATTTTTAGAATAATCAGGTCTGTCTTTCTTATACATAATGTACTTACGGATGTACAAGTTATTATTTCCAGCAGAGTATACTGTGTAAGACTGAAGATTTCACTTTACTGGATAGTAATGAAGTATAAACATCTTGAAGTTTCTCAGTGAAACTTATCGAAAACAGTACAGTTTTTATGATACAGGCACTGTCTCTGAAAACATGGAAAGTGATCTAATTACGGTGTTGCTTTTTGACAGTATGAAGTCCATATCCAGAATGAAAATCATATTGACTCTAATTAACACATAGACAAAAGAAAGAATAACTCCTCCTTACGTTTGGGTTCAGTCATAGGATATTAGTCGTTTTCTTTTTTGTTGTTGTTGAAGACAGAATCTCGCTCTGTCGCCCAGGCTGGAGTGCAGTGGCGCCATCTGGGCTCACTGCAAGCTCCGCCTCCTGGGTTCATGCCATTCTCCTGGCTCAGCCTCCCGAATAGCTGGGACTACAGGCGCCTGCCACCATGCCCGGCTAATTTTCTTGTATTTTTAGTAGAGACGAGGTTTCACCGTGTTAGCCAGGATGGTCTCGATCTCCTGACCTCGTGATCCGCCTGCCTCGGCCTCCCAAAGTGTTGGGATTACAGGCGTGAGCTACTGCGCCCAGCCAGGATATTAGTCGTTTTCTATAAACTATAGAATTTTTTTAAATTTTGTCTCCTCTCTTTTTTTTTTTCTTTTTTTTTTTTTTTACCATGAAACTGTGTTTACATGTTTTTTAGAAGGGCCGCAAAATACCCTTTTTCTATTTTATGGAAATGCCTGGGGCTAAGTTAGGCATAGTGGCCTTTCTAAGTGGCTCATGCAAGCTTGGGAAATGGAAAGAAGCAAACTCTCCATGGTCCTGATGAGGCGGTGTGTCTGAACACAGTGAAGTTGAGGTGGAAGCTTCTACTTTTACTGGGAGTCGGGGATGGTCGAAAGTATAAGAATAAAAAATAGCATTATTTAAACAGGAATGCTGTGTCAAACAGAATCTCATTTAGTGAGATCACCAGGTGTTTTATATGGAAATTTGAGAAGCACAGCTTTATCCCTTCCTGAAAACAATGAGCTGAGGGTAGGATCTACCAGATAACTGTGACTTCGGGATATATGTTTGTGGTAGGGTGAGAAATATATAATTGAGAAGTGTGTAAGATTGTTTACCCACTTTGAATAGTTGTCCCATGAAAGGGGATTCTATCAGGTTCTGAAATAAACCAACTCTTTTATGGACTGCATGACCTCTATAAGTTATTTCTAATGCTTAGTACCACAGAAAATGTAGTTGATTACTGTCATTATTATTGTTGTTATTAGAACTTAAATGAAATAATAGTAAAAACTTGTATGAATTCAAGGCAAGAGTTGCCTAAAACATGGTAGAATTAGGAAAAAAAATCTATCAGG
This sequence comes from Hylobates moloch, assembly GCF_009828535.3. Lineage (NCBI taxonomy): Eukaryota > Metazoa > Chordata > Mammalia > Primates > Hylobatidae > Hylobates > Hylobates moloch. The sequence continues at coordinate 22,644 of NW_026652733.1, forward strand.
ATATGCAATTAACCAGACTGATTTTCTGAGTTTTTAGGGCACCCGTCATCCGAGCAGTGAACACTGTACCCAATATGTAGTCTTTTATCCCCCAACCCCCTCCTAGCCTCCATCTCTGAGTCCCCGAAGTCCATTACATCACTCTGTGTTTTGTGTCCTCATAGCTTAGCTCCCACTTATAAGTGATAACATATGGTATTTAGTTTCCCATTCCTTCACTTCAAATAATGGCCTCCAGCTCCATCCAAGTTGCTGCAAAAGACATTATTTGGTTCCTTTTTATGGCTGAGAGATAGTCCATGGTGTATATATACACCACATTTTCTTTATTCACTTGTTGGTCAGTAGGCACTTAGGTTGTTTCCATATCTTTGCAGTTACAAATTGTGCTGCTATACACATGTGTGTGCATGTGTCTTTTTCATATAATGACTTCTTTTCCTTTGGACGGATACCCAGTAGTGGGATTGCTGGATCAAACCATAGATGTGCTTTTGGTTCTTTAAGGAATTTCCATACTGTTTTCCATAGTGGTTGTACTAGTTTACATTCCCACCAGTAGTGTAAAAGTTTTGCCTTTTTACACATCCATGCCAACATCTATTGTTTGACTTTTTAATTATGGCTGTTCTTGCAGGAGTAAGGTGTTATCTTGTGGTTTTAATTTGCATTTCCCTGATGATTAATGATGCTGAGCATTTTTTTCATATGTTTGTTGGCTGTTTGTATATCTTCTTTTGAGAAATGTCTATTCATGTCCTTTGCCAACTTTTTGATGGGATTGTTTTTTCTCGCTGATTCGAGTTCCTCACAGATTCTGGATACTAGTCCTTTGTTGGATGCATAGTTTGCAAATATTTTCTCCTACTCTGTGAGTTGTCTGTTTACTCTGCTAATTATTTCTTTTGCTGTGCAGAAGCCTTTTAGTTTAATTAGGTCCCATTTATTTATTTTTGTTTTTGTTGCATTTGCTTTTGGGGTTTTAGTCATGAATTCTTTGCCTAAGCCAATGTCCAAAAGAGTTTTTCCAATGGACCTTCTAGAATTGTTATGGTCTCAAGTCTTATATTTAAGTCTTTGATAGGTCTTGAGTTGATTTTTAAGGTGAGAGATAAGGATCCACTTTCATTCTTCTGTATGTGGCTTGTCAGTTTTCCTAGCACCATTTATTGAATAGGGTGTCCTTTCTCCAATTTATGTTTTTGTATACTTTGTTGAAGAATAGTTGGTTTTAAGTATTTGGCTTTCTTTCTTTGTTCTCTATTCTTTTCCGTTAGTCTAAATGCCTATTTTTATACCAGTACCATACTGTTTTGGTAACTATAGGCTTATAGTATAATTTGAAGTCCAGTAATGTGATGCCTCCAGATGTATTCTTTTTGCTTAGTATTGCTTTGGCTGTGTGGGCTGTTTTTGGTTTTATATGAATTTTAGGATTTTTTTTTCTAGTTCTATAAAAAATGATGTTGGTATTTTGATGGGAATTGCATTGAATCTGTAGATTGCTTTGGGCAGTATGGTCATTTTCACAATATTCATTCTTCCAATTCATGAGCATGAGATGTGTTTCTATTTGTTACTATGTGTAGACATAAGTAATTCGTTCTTGAGAGTAATATCTTTGTAATGTTATTAAGGTTTATGTAGTAATTATGTCTCCTTGTACTAAGTCAAATGCTGAAATATTTAGTTGAAATAGGTGGGTGATGATGTACAGTGAAAAATGAAGAAAGTGTGCCAGAAAGAATTATATATGGATATTTAATTTTAGAAGAAATGCTATAAAATTAACCTGTGGCTATAACTTTATTTTTAGGTGCTCCAATATTACCTCAAGGATTACAGCCTGAACAACAGCTACAGTTGTGGAATGAGGTAAGGAACTATCATCACACAAATTTGTAGAAACTTTACCCTTCTTTGAAATTATCATGTTAAAATGTATAATTGAACTCTGGGAGAACTATGATTTTACCAACACTCTAACAATAAAACCCAGAACTACTATTTTTATTAAATAAAAGAGAAGGAAAGAAGAAACAAAAATTTTGTAAATAGTTAAGAGGGCAGAAATAAGTCCTAATAACAGGATATAATAGAGTAATACAAGAACAGAGTAGTTACAATAAATGTGTATGTACTTAAAAGACAGAGATTCTGAGATTGGATTTTTTTTTCGTCAATTCAAAGTTTATTTTTTTTTAACTTTTTTTATTATTATTATACTTTAAGTTTTAGGGTACATGTGCACAATGTGCAGGTTTGTTACATATGTATCCATGTGCCATGTTGGTGTGCTGCACCCATTAACTCGTCATTTAGCATTAGGTATATCTCCAAATGCTGTCCCTCCCCCCCTCCCAACCCCACAACAGTCGCCGGAGTGTGATGTTCTCCTTCCTGTGTCCATGTGTTCTCATTGCTCAATTCCCACCTATAAGTGAGAACATGCAGTGTTTGCTTTTTGTCCTTGCGATAGTTTACTGAGAATGATGGTTTCCAGTTTCATCCATGTCCCTACAAAGGACATGAACTCATCATTTTTTATGGCTGCATAGTATTCCATGGTGTATATGTGCCACATTTTCTTAATCCAGTCTATCGTTGTTGGACATTTGGGTTGGTTCCAAGTCTTTGCTATTGTGAATAGTGCCGCAATAAACATACGTGTGCATGTGTCTTTATAGCAGCATGATTTATAGTCCTTTGGGTATATACCCAGTAATGGGATGGCTGGGTCAAATGGTATTTCTAGTTCTAGATCCCTGAGGAATCGCCACACTGACTTCCACAATGGTTGAACTAGTTTACAGTCCCACCAACAGTGTAAAAGTGTTCCTATTTCTCCACATCCTCTCCAGCACCTGTTGTTTCCTGATTTTTTAATGATGGCCATTCTAACTGGTGTGAGATGGTATCTCACTGTGGTTTTGATTTGCATTTCTCTGATGGCCAGTGATGATGAGCATTTCTTCATGTGTTTTTTGGCTGCATAAATGTCTTCTTTTGAGAAGTGTCTGTTCATGTCCTTTGCCCACTTTTTGATGGGGTTGTTTGTTTTTTTCTTGTAAATTTGTTTGAGTTCATTGTAGATTCTGGATATTAGCCCTTTGTCAGATGAGTAGGTTGCAAAAATTTTCTCCCATTCTGTAGGGAAAATGTGGCACATATACACCATGGAATACTATGCAGCCATAAA